>NC_079882.1:13965000-14272500 GCF_029227915.1 Hydractinia symbiolongicarpus | reverse complement strand
ATTCTCGGTCCCTTGAGAATTTGAATTACATGAGTTCAACTGTATAGTTTCGTTATGACCAACTAATAGACTAGAAAATTTGTCCACATTGTTGTTTGGAATTAAATAAAGTAATCTAGTTTTGAGTCGCAATGTGAGTTCAGTGGTATCTGAGTTTCCGTTAGGCATAATAAATCACTTTCCATGAGAACGCGGTCGGATTTAATATCGTTTTTATGCTTGTTGTGGGATCTTGTATTAAGCAAAGTGACCATAATAGAATTTTCGCTAATTACACCAGTTTCTTTTTGTGTCAATTTTGAATGTTCTTGCATGTAATTGTATTGCTCTGTTGCTCGTGTGTCTGACTTAATAGTTGATTTAGCAAATGTACCCGTTAGGTATAAACCGTCTAAACTTGTGACTCGACTTAATGCAACATAGATAGATTATGTGAATAAAAAGGGTTAACCAGTTTCAGATAACAAAGAACTTCCCGAATAACATCTGGCCTTACGGATTCTAAATAAACGTTAGATTTGAAATTCAGTTTTTTCCTTAACGCAACTTGCACTACACCATTATTATCCATTCCTCTTGGTAAGACATTGCTTATTTCATTGGCTTTTATTGGAACATTACATATTGCACCTTTTATTTTAGGACACTGACCTTTAGGCATTATTGCAATTCGTTTAAATAAAATTCTTTTAGATATAATAATTTTTTTAAATCGTCGTAATGTGCTCATTGATTCTGGGAGATCAAACATTTGGAGATTATTAGATACAGCCTGGGAAGGAATTTTTCCTTTTGTAAGTTTTGAATGGCATGTTGCACATATGTATTCCTTGCCGTCAAAACTTTGTACTCTGAAGCGAAAATGCTCTTCTGGAATGGCAGGATAATAGATGTGGCGAAAAACCAGTATAGAAAGTGTTGCGGAGAGGTTGCCAAGGCAAAGGCATTAAGCACGGCAAGGAAAGGAAAGGGCAAAGGCAGGCAAGGAAACAGGAAAAGGAATCAGGAAGGCAGGGGTAGGCAAGGCATGGGAGGCACAAGCATGAGAAGCACAGGCAAGGACTTAGTAGGCAGGCACCAGAAAAGGCATAGGAAGGGCAGGTAAAGAAAGGCATGGTCAGTGCTGGCAAGGCAGGCAAGGGAACAGGAAGAGGAATCAGCAAGGCAGGGGTAGGCAAGGCATGGGAGGCACAGGCAAGGGCATAGTGGGCAGGCAGCAGAAAAGGTATAGGAAGGGTAGGCAAAGGCACGGTTAGTGCTGGCAAGGCAACGGCAAGGCAGGGGCAGGCACCTTAATAGAAACTCTCCCCCTACAAATCAAAGATTACGTATACTCAATATTTCTAAGGTATATATAGTCCGGGAATTTCAAATAAAATACAAATTAATCTGCAATTAAAAGTTCGATGGGCAACATTTAATTTTGTTAAATTTGGGGTATTTGAATAAAAGCAAAGTCAATTGCCGCCCGTCCAATTTTGACCCCTGGCTCCCTGACTTTGTATCTTATCAGGGTAAAAACACGGGGGAAATGTTGGTCGGGGGAAACCCACCAAACCTCGAATTTACTCGTTTTTTCCCTCCATAAGGTATACCAACGGATTACCTGGCCGTTGTTAGATGCATAATTGTGTTTCCTAGCCCCGTCCAGGATTCGAACCCGGATCTCTCATTTGCATGAGTGTCGTAGCCATTAGACCAACGGGGCATAAAATTATTCACTGTTTTAGGAAGTAAAAACGGCATATCGAAAAAAATATACGCATTTTTATAAGAACAATTTCATAAGAGACAAGCACTCAAATTTTTCCAAAAAATAAAAACAAAATGAAAACAGATCCAGGCTCAAATAATTGGAGTTTCTTGATGTAAAAAAAGGTTATTTGATATAGAAATAATTTCTGTCAAAAAATGAATGCGATATATATATAGATATTTAAAGATTTTCAATACATGTTGACGATTGCACAAGAACCACTTGTCAGAATTTAAAATGGCTTAATAAAAAATATAGATGTCAATATAAAAATAATTTCCATTTGTCACTTAATCCACACTGGTGTATGCTCACCGGCAGGGTTAAAAAAGTTAATTTCCTGATCTATAACGTGGCAATGTCTACTACACTGCTTCTTTTGTGATGTTCCTACATTACAGCTACAATCATTCACAAAAATATGGCTCTCATCCCCTCTATAACATTCAATGTTATAAAGTTCCCAACTTGACCTCGTAAGTGGGAAGGGAAGTATCTGTAGAATTATATATAGGTATGTACTTTTGCTGATTTCGCTAAACATTTTTTGCCCTTGAACTTTGGTCTAAAATTGGACGATTGTGGATTGTCGCTAGAATAAGCTATGTAATGGGACATTCCTAATATCAGAGTAGAATTATATCACTTATATACTGTGTCATAAGTATAAGCTAGGTGGCCTATCTCATTGAAAATCTGTCCAAAAGAATTTTTCTATGCTAGCTATGTAGATAATTTTATGCTAGCCTAATTAGCTAATTTTATGCCAGCTAAGTAGTTAAATTTATGCTAGCTCTGTAGCCAGTTTTTTATGCTAGCTGTATATGTTATATGTTTGTTCTATTGCTCTATTTTATGCCAGCCAGCTCAGTCAGTAGTTTTATGCTAGCTAGCCTTAAGTGTGAGTGAGAATAAGAAAGAGTTCATTACATGTAAAGGAATAGTGATATACTAGCTAGCTAAAAACATACCCTTTCTTCGTTTTCTTGAACAAGCCCTTCCGTCAGTTGCGATATAGCTTAGATTAACGAAAGTTTGAGTTTGAGGCGCTATGTGTCCGAGAAAAAGTCATGTGATATTAGTGAAATTAATATGTGTATCACGTGGCTAAAAATTGTAGGCAAACTTAATCTCAACTGGAAACAGCACTATTTACGCTTGGTTAAAAAACAACAAAAACTCCATCGCCGTGCTAAAAACATATTGTCTCGCTTACTAAAAAATGTAATTAAGAATGACCATATTAAATTGCTGGGAAACTGACTCAAAAACGGCCGAATTTTGGATATTTTTAATGTATAGGGGGACGAGGCGCGGAAATCGTATAGAAATCCTATATACTCTCCACCGTACTTCCTTTTTCTTTAATATTTGGCTTATTTAATGAGGAAATGGGCTCCGCTACGCTCCGCAATCAATATAGAAAGTGTTGCGGAGCATGGAAATGAGTTCCCTAGGTTCGCAAGCGAAAAATTTTAGATGCCACTTTCAGTTGAATTGTACAATGAATTGTATATCAATATAGAAAGTGTTGCGGAGCGTGGAACTGAGTTCCCTAGGTTCGCAAGCGAAAAATTTTAGATGCCACTTTCGGTTGAATTGTACAATGAATCGTATAAAAAACAAAGTTCCCATGTGCCTCATGGTAATCGATCAAACGGTTTCATCTTCGATTTGATGAAACATTTCCTGGACGTGCGTACAATATATATATAACTACAATCGTCCAATATGGCTCTCCATTCCCCTCATGTTAAACACTGACCTTTGTGGCTCAGCAAGGTAAACGATTACACGTGACATACCTTCATGAACATACTATCTGCAAAATATCTAGCTAGCTACGTTCTTCTTTCCACGTTCGACTTTCTAAACTTTTTAGTTCTTGGTTTTTGGAATAAAATTGCCAGTAGAGACGAGAAATTTTGTGGATGATTGTAGCTAGAACAATCTATGTGATGGGACATTTCTAAAGAGTAGAATTATCTCACTCACTGTGTAGTATATATATAGCTAGTTAGCTAGCTAGTTAGAAAATATGTTTAAAACAACTTTTCTATGGTGATATGTAGCTGATTTTATGCCAGCAAAAATAGCTAATTTTATGTTAGCTACATTGGTAGTTTTAACCCATGTAAGAAGTTAATTTTATGCTAGCTGTGTAGCTAGTGTATTATGCTAGCTATATGGCACTGTTTGCTCTTTTTTTATGCTAGCTAGTTAGCATAAAAAGAGCAAACAAGAAGTAGCTATAGGTAGTTACATAGTTTGCTATCTAAGTTCTATTATTATTGCAGCTAAGTCTGCAGTTTTATGCTAGCTAGCTTTAGGTGTGAGAAATGCTAAGAAGGGGATCATTACATGTAAAAATATAGTGATATATCAGCTAGCTAAACATACCTTTTCTTCGTTTCTTGAAAATGAACTTCTGTCCATTGCGACCAACAAGCCAATATGGCTATCAACACAATTTCCGTTTAAAGCGCTAAGTATCTTAGAAAAGGTCACGTGATATTAGTGAAAGTGACCATGGCAAAAGCTCTATGCCGACCTGATCTCAACTGGAAACAGCGTGGTCTCGATTAGCCAGATTTTCACGGAACCTTTTAAAGAAATGACCATAAAAAATATTTGGGTAAGTGGGTCAAAAACGCCCACGTTTTCATCAAAATTTCACGTACTAGGGAGAAACGCGGAAATTTGTCACGCTCTAATATATTTATGGGAACGAGGAAAATAGCTCCGTTCGAGCAATGGCTCTCTCTCCGCAATCAATATAGAAAGTGTTTCGGAGAGGTTGCCAAGGCAAAGGCATTAAGCACGGCAAGGAAAGGGCAAAGGCAGGCAAGGAAATAGGAAGAGGAATCAGGAAGGCAGGGGTAGGCAAGGCATGGGAGCCACAGGCAAGGACATAGTAGGCAGGCACCAGAAAAGGCATAGGAAAGGTTGGCAAAGAAAGGCACGGTCAGTGCTGGCAAGGCAATGGAACGGCAAGGCAGGGGTGCATGACTTTAGTAGAAAATCTCCACCTTACAACTCAAAGATTGCGTATACTCAATATGTCTAAGTTAAGTATCATATTAGTCCAGGAGTATAGAAAATATTAAGGTGCAAATGTTTCAAATTCAATATCTCAAAAAAAAGTCTCAAATTTATCTCAGGTCAATACACAGTGAATCATAGCAGAATTATGTGCCATTACAAGTATTTAAACAATCGGTCATAACGACATATCATTTTTTGATAAATCTGAGATTAACTTGGTTCCAATGACAACAACATTAAAAAGTCAAGATATAGAAATAATCAGAGAAGTCCTACTCAAAGATTACCTATTATATGAAAATCTGGTTGTTGTAGGTGCAAGATAATTATGTTTTTCCTAGCCCTGTCCAGGATTTGAACCTGGATCTCTCATTAGCATGAGTGTCATAGCCATTAGACCAGCAGGGCATAAACATAAATATATATACAAAACTTTACAGGTGAGTATTATATACACTTAGGAATTCACGCTGGTTAAGCCACAAGTAACTGTGTTACCTGGCGTTAAACGCTTGATGGAACAATTAATACAAATTTTAAACTGTACCACACATTCAGGTGGCTCGCTTTAGTACAGGTGTGCAGTATATCATAAATCGAGTGAAACACACAACATTAAAGGTGTGTCGGGTGTGTAATTATATTTTTCAGATTCACAAAATATATATTTCCTTTAACTTTAGCTTGAATAGAAACACAATTTACATATTGTGCAATGTCATAGCGAAAACTGTTTCACAAAATGTTCCCGGTAAAACTTAAAATATATATGTACTTTAATCTGTGGTGCGCCATTAGTATAGGTAAACAAACCCTTTGAAAATAACTTTAGCACAACTTCTGTTAAATAGAAACACAGGTAATAGCTTGTCGTTAACACTAGGCTGAGTGATTAGTACAAATATACTGTGGCGCACATCCGAAAAAACTTTGGTTCACATAAACAGACAGTAAACACCCTGTTGTTATCCTACACAGCTAAAACAATCATTCAGCAATTTTATTTTGCGGAAAAGTTTTTGTATCATTTAAAAATAAAAACACTGTTCAAAACCTGTTTTTAAGCTCCTAAAGAATCCTGCAATATTTTATGGGAAAAGTTTCAAAAATTAATCATAAAATCGGACAGCCGTAATACATTTTTAAAAAAACCTTTACTGCAACTTCGGTTTACAAAAACACAGCAGAAACAGCCTGTTGTTAGCCAGTGCAGCTAAAAATCAAATAGCACTATATGTTTTGTTTGCAAACAAGTCTTCATGACAATAGGATAAAAATATCTTATTTCAGACTGAACAAAAACATCATTAGAGCCACATGTGTAAGGATCGGGTCAAGTTACAAAAACAGAAATTATTGGGACATTATTTGTATACATATCGTGAAATTAGGTAAGAAAGAATGAATACACTTGGAGATTTTTAATACATGTTGACGATTGAACGAGTATTGAAATAATTTTCCCTTCTGTAACTTCAGCCGCACTGGTGTATGCTCAGCGGCAGGGTTAAAAAAGTTTATTTCCTGACGTGTGTACAATATATATAGCTAGCTACAATTGTCCATGAAAATATGGCTCTCTATTCCCCCTTAATGTAGTTTTATCCCAGTTATGTAGTTAATTTTATGCTAGCTTTGTAGCTAGTTTTATGCTATAGCCCTTTTTTTATAGCTAGCTAAACGGTTAAAGTAAGCTAGCTATATGTTATCTAAGTTCTGTTATTATGCCAGCTAAGTGGGCAGTTTTATACTAGCTAGCTTTAGGTGGCAGTAAGGATAAGAAGGGGTTCATCAATGTAAAGAAATAGTGATCTACTAGCTGTACATACCCTTTCTTCGTTTTCCTCAAAATACCCTTCTACCCTATCATCAAGCTATCATCAACTAAATTTTCGTTTCAAGCGCTATGTATCTGAGGAAATGTCATGTGATATTAGTAAGAGTAACTTATGAATCACGTGGCTAATGCTGTATGCCGACCTGATCTTAACTGAAAATGGCGTGTCTCGACCAACCGGATTTTTGCGGAAGAAATGACCATAAAAAATATTTGGGTAAGTGGGTCAAAAGTCGGACGTTTTCATCAAAATTTGATGTACTAGGAGAAAACGCGGAAATTCGTTACGCTCTAATATATTTATGGGAACGAGGAAAATAGCTCCGTTCGAGCAATGGCTCTCTCTCCGCAATCAATATAGAAAGTGTTGCGGAGCGTGGAACTGAGTTCCCTAGGTTCGCAAGCGAAAAATTTTAGATGCCACTTTCGGTTGAATTGTACAATGAATCGTATAAAAAACAAAGTTCCCACGTGCCTCATGGTAATCGATCAAACGGTTTCATCTTCAATTTGATGAAACATTTCCTGGACGTGCGTACAATATATATATAACTACAATCTTCCAATATGGCTCTCCATTCCCCCTCATGTTAAACACTGACCTTTGTGGCTCAGCAAGGTAAACGATTACACGTGACATACCTTCATGAACATACTATCTGCAAAATATCTAAACTTTTTAGTTCTTGGTTTTTGGAATAAAATTGCCAGTAGAGACGAGAAATTTTGTGGATGATTGTAGCTAGAACAATCTATGTGATGGGACATTTCTAAAGAGTAGAATTATCTCACTCACTGTGTAGTATATATATAGCTAGTTAGCTAGCTAGTTAGAAAATATGTTTAAAACAACTTTTCTATGGTGATATGTAGCTGATTTTATGCTAGCAAAAATAGCTAATTTTATGTTAGCTACATTGGTAGTTTTAACCCATGTAAGTAGTTAATTTTATGCTAGCTGTGTAGCTAGTGTATTATGCTAGCTATATGGCACTGTTTGCTCTTTTTTTATGCTAGCTAGTTAGCATAAAAAGAGCAAACAAGAAGTAGCTATAGGTAGTTACATAGTTTGCTATCTAAGTTCTATTATTATTGCAGCTAAGTCTGCAGTTTTATGCTAGCTAGCTTTTAGTGTGAGAAATGCTAAGAAGGGGATCATTACATGTAAAAATATAGTGATATATCAGGTAGCTAAACATACCTTTTCTTCGTTTGTTGAAAATGAACTTCTGTCCATTGCGACCAACAAGCCAATATGGCTATCAACGCAATTTCCGTTTGAAGCGCTAAGTATCTTAGAAAAGGTCACGTGATATTAGTAAAAGTGACCATGGCAAAAGCTCTATGCCGACCTGATCTCAACTGGAAACGGCGTGGTCTCGATTAGCCAGATTTTCACGGAACCTTTTAAAGAAATGACCATAAAAAAAAGTGGGGTAAGTGGGTCAAAAACGCCCACGTTTTCATCAAAATTTCACGTACTAGGGGGAAACGCGGAAATTTGTCACGCTCTAATATATTTATGGGAACGAGGAAAATAGCTCCGTTCGAGCAATGGCTCTCTCTCCGCAAAAAAACAAAGTTCCCACGTGCCTCATGGTAATCGATCAAACGGTTTCATCTTCGATTTGATGAAACATTTCCTGGACGTGCGTACAATATATATATAACTACAATCGTCCAATATGGCTCTCCATTCCCCCTCATGTTAAACACTGACCTTTGTGGCTCAGCAAGGTAAACGATTACACGTGACATACCTTCATGAACATACTATCTGCAAAATATCTAGCTACAATCCCGGTCAAAATATATTGGCAGTAAGCTACAAAAAGTGCAGTATAATTCTTTCTTACCCCCTCTCCCCCATTATCAATGTTTGGAAACGCGTTAGCACAACTTTTGAACATTGATACTGGGGGAAAGGGGGCTTTGTACTTATCTTGCTCTTGCTACACGTGTAAAAAGGGTTTACTGCCATTATTTTTGACCGGGATTGTCTGAATTTCAAGAAAAAAAATTGAAAAGAGTTGTGGCCTTTTTTTTCCTAGAGAAAGTCAAAACGGCCTCTGTAACTCGAATTTGTTACACACACACGTGGACTAGAGCCTAGGTTCTATGAAACTACTATTCTGTAACAAATCCAGTGAAATGATAAGAAAAATTAGCCGCCAAAATTCGAAGAAAACGAAAGTAAAATCAAATGATATTCAACACAAGAAATAAGCTCTCATCCTAGCCTAAAATAACGTATAAAATAAGGTATAAAATACCTGCCAAGGCCTAAAAACCAGTTTGCCATTGACATGGTTATAGGCAGGGAAAATTCCATGCTAATTTTGGCTACAAGCAAAGGTTCAATTAAACATGTTGAAAAATATAGCCAGAGATCAACGCGAAACAGATATGATGAGTTCAAGAGGACGAGAATTTAAATACATTGAAGAAATCCTAAAGGAATCGATGAAAGACTTAGCTAGAACCTTGCCCGCACTGTTTTTGCACCCCGGTTATCAAAGGTATGGATGCCTAAAATGTATAATATATATATAAAAACTATGTTCGTATTTAAAAGTTCTTCAATTCCATGCGTCACAAGTGCGTCACATATGCGTCACAAGCTATATAGTACTACGCTGTGAAGGAATTTAATGCGTCACATGTGTCACATCTAAATTTTTAAAAGAATAGTACATATTTCTTAAAAAAAAATGTTGTGACGCATCTGACGCATACATTTAACAGTTAAACACATGCAAAAAACCGAGTGACGCATTAGTGACGCACTGTGACGCATGGAAATTACAGCTAAATATCTTTAAAAACTTAATATTTTGTTCTGGCACCTTTGTGCTTTTGCACAAGTGCCAACCTTACATGCAAAACAAACATAAACAAGGTCTTTTTTCAGTTTGATCTTCCCTTACAGAGCTTAGCACTACCTTATTGGTACTAATTTTCTGAATTTTTGACTCAATATACATGTACCCTTTCATTCTTGAAAAGGTATATATATATTATTTGCGCGTAGTACTTTTCACCCAAAACATTTTGCGCGTTGCTTCTGTACTAAATTTTGCGCGCAAATAATTTTTTTTCGCACAACTGCGTCAAAATTATTACCCACAAAAATTAGTAACAATAACGTATTCATCTAACTACAATTTTTCACGGAATATTATAATGTCTCGCGATTATTGAAAAATGCCCCATTCGCCTCGTCATCTATTGTTTTAGCATTTCTATTGTTTCCAATTTTAGCATGGAACATAAGAAACAATGCTGGTACATACTTCAAAACATATATATAGTATCCACCTTTAGAATTAATTTAAAAATTAAGTCAAAAAAATTACTGCAAAAAATTGCCGAAAAAATTCTAAGTCTAAAATTTCAGAGACAATCCCGGTCAAAATATATTGGCAGTAAGCTACAAAAAGTGCAGTATAATTCTTTCTTACCCCCTCTCCCCCATTATCAATGTTTGGAAACGCGTTAGCACAACTTTTGAACATTGATACTGGGGGAAAGGGGGCTTTGTACTTATCTTGCTCTTGCTACACGTGTAAAAAGGGTTTACTGCCATTATTTTTGACCGGGATTGTAGCTACGTTCTTCTTTCTACGTTCGACTTTCTAAACTTTTTAGTTCTTGGTTTTTGGAATAAAATTGCCAGTAGAGACGAGAAATTTTGTGGATGATTGTAGCTAGAACAATCTATGTGATGGGACATTTCTAAAGAGTAGAATTATCTCACTCACTGTGTAGTATATATATAGCTAGTTAGCTAGCTAGTTAGAAAATATGTTTAAAACAACTTTTCTATGGTGATATGTAGCTGATTTTATGCTAGAAAAAATAGCTAATTTTATGTTAGCTACATTGGTAGTTTTAACCCATGTAAGTAGTTAATTTTATGCTAGCTGTGTAGCTAGTGTATTATGCTAGCTATATGGCACTGTTTGCTCTTTTTTTATGCTAGCTAGTTAGCATAAAAAGAGCAAACAAGAAGTAGCTATAGGTAGTTATATAGTTTGCTATCTAAGTTCTATTATTATTGCAGCTAAGTCTGCAGTTTTATGCTAGCTAGCTTTAGGTGTGAGTGAGAATAAGAATGGGTTCAATACATGTAAAAATATAGTGATATATCAGCTAGCTAAACATATGTTCGGGATCTACTTCTATTATTTCTCTACCAGAATGTTTGGTATGGTGAAAATCGACAACACTTACATCGTTGGCGTTATCGTCGGCTTCAGTGTTTAGATCAAGGTGTGTCTAAAATATATAATGTGTTTAAACAGAGGAAATGACACCTTTCCTGCACAGACAATTTTTAATAAATTCTTCATACGTTGTTTCGAAGTCTTTTTGGATAAACTTTTTTACACACCTGGAAAATATAAATTGAAATTTTGGATTATTTTTGTACAAGTCAATTATTAAACAATAAAAAAATAAATACCGAACTTGCCTCATCATCTGCTTTTCTCTTTTCAGATGCTAATTTCGTAAACGCTATATGCATACTTTCATTTTGCTAAATATATTATAAATACAGAAGATCTAGATTAAATTCTCTATATGTAGATCTTAAAGCCAGTAATTAATGATTTACCGTAGAAATATTTTCTTTGGTGCATGTAGATGCGTCGCTAGCCTAGGAATTAATAATAGTTATTAACCAATTATCTCATCCCTTTAATATTCGACATATTTCGAATTTTTTAAAAGGTAAGGTAATTGACATGAGGGGGAGTCATTTACTGCTATTTCATTCGATATGAACAAATATGTTCTTTCCACGCGGAATATGGATACTAATAAAGTTTCCTTTTATTAAATGTATATAATTACCCCATCATTCAAATCATCGATACGGTTTGCTTCGTTATGATTTTCGAATTGATTTTCCTATGACACAAGTAGGTAATTCTCATCCTGTTGGGACCCTCTAATTTCCTTATCAATAGTAACGGGGTCTACTTCATGTTCAACATCTTTGATGTCCTTGCATTTGATACGCTGCCTCCCCTTCGCTTTATCCAGGCAACCTATACAACTCTTCGTTCGACCATTGCCCCTAATCTTGAACCTGTCCGGGGGAAGCATCCTCTACAACGTTTGATTTCCATTTAGTATTGCGGTATACGTCTTGTGCAATACATTGGCAACCTTGGCGAGCGTTGGAGACCTCCCTGTTTCCGGATATTTAAACGGTATCTTGTGGTGTACGTGCTTCAATATGGGCCCTACAGATGGCTATGACCTCTTGCTGGGAGTACGTGCCGGGGCAGCGCTTGCGCTCCTTTGACAGTCTCTTTTTATCAATGCAGGGGATACATGTACTTGTTGTTTGACCGTCTCGTGTGATTATGAACTTGTTCAAACATTTTTGACATCTCTTGGCCTCCTCCATATTGATTTCTATATCTCTTGGAGATATAGAAATTTTATCGTACGCTCATTTAGGCTTTGGCACGATACCCCTTGAAAACGGCCATTTCACGACTCGCCCGGTCTACTGCAAAGTACGCAACCATCTTAAGGACATCGTTTGTATTCATTTTTGTATATGGCCTTGTTATGCCCAAATATTTCTTACCTGCCATGGCATAGGCAAATGTGAAACCAAGGTCTACCACTGTCCCATAGAGCATGTCCAAAATCTCCTTTTCATTCGGTGTTAAGTTGCTTGTGGTCGGGGTTTAGAGATTCATTTTTGCCTCTACCAAATTTGTACCAAACGCCTACCCCTATTGCCAATATGGAAAATGTCCCTACTCCATATACGTATACATCCGTTGACTGTACGGGACCGGCTCCTGAAGAGGTTTTTGACTGCAGGCTCTACAGTAGCCTCTTGTTACTTCATTTCTTCCTTCCTCTTCTTCATCAGTGCCGCCAACTTGTGCCCCTGCGCAACCCTTCCCGGATGCTTTAGTGGTTTCGTAATGACTCTCTCTTCTTGTTTCTGTTCTTCTTCACTCATTTGTTATAAGTCTTATGACTTATAACAAATTTCAATGTAGGTCCTTAGGGCTCTTGCCCCTTCTCTTCCGCCTGATCCTCCTTTTTGGTACTGATTTGTCGGGCTGTATGCCCAACAATTAAAATAGGCGCAAGACACTTGCCGAATGTACAGTAGACCAGTATGCCCAAGTCTACGAAGGAGTCTTTAATAATATGGTCATTATTGATATCATTTTTCAGGGCCTCAACGCTATCTAAATTTACAAAATTGTTAACCAGGTTGGCATATAGGGAGACGGCATGGGTAGCCAGCGCCCTTGACGTCTTCTCCCCTTTCTCTTGAAGCTCACGTTGTACGTACTCGGCATGTAGCTTTTTTACCGCCTCATCAGGGGCCTTGTCAATGAACCCTTCTGTACATTTCCTGGGTAGGAGATGTCCTTTGCCCTTACGCAGGGCTTCTTTCAAAGCTTAGCGTTGATCCGCGGGTTTTTCGACATGCGCAAAAGATTCTGCGGCTGTGTCGTTAAATATATTCGCGAGCTCCGACATTCTCTTTATTAGATGTTGAAATTTTAGATAGGATAGTAGTATTATTACATAGGGTAGAATTACCCCAATATACAAACACACTTCCATTTATAGCAAATGTGTTTGATCAACCGCGCCAGACTACATTCTACTCGGAGATATATCGATGACATTTCGTTTGGTTATCTGAAACCCACATGGGCTGCAAATTTAATGATTTCAGCAGTTAGGGAATTCCCCTTTTTTGATGATGTCACCAGATATTTCTAGGAAATTGTGGATTACGTAAGGGCGCGTAAGGTAATCCCGATTTCATGAATAAAATCGAAGCACGAGCTAATACTGTATACGCGGCATTACGTAATCCTCAATTTCATTTCATAAAATCTCCGCTGAGCTAGATATCCCCCATCTCGCAATAAATCTAGAGGTCATAGCCTCAACTACCTCTCTTCAAAGTCCACCAGAGAGCAGTGCTTTTTAAAACGCAAGACTCGAGTCCTCTACCTGCTTATGATAGAACCTTTAGAATGTCGATTCGCAAGACCAATGTGTCTACTTGAGAATATCGGATAGAGAGATGCCGATTGTTTTGGTTTTGGAGGTCGCTGCGGATCTTGTGGAATGAGCCTTAAATTTGTCCACATCAATGTTCCCGAGCCGAAGCATTTGTCTTAGCCATCCCGAGATTGTTGAAGTGGAGACTCGTTTATGTGGCCTTATATAGCTTACAAGAAGTTGAGAATCGGTGACTTTCCACTTTTCTCTTCTACTTAAGTAGTCCTCCATGGTGACACATACACACAGTTTTTCATCATTCCTAAACCTGTAAAATTTCAGTGGCGGTCTTTTCTTTCCTGGGCGGCAAACCTTAGTTAGTTGCTTGAATTGGAATATATAAAAGTCTTCATATTTTATGAGAGTATCAGTGCTCAAAAAAGTTATTTCAGAAACCCTACTAGCAGCTGTTAAAGTCAGTGGCATTGCCACTTTTAAACATAGCTTCTTGTCTGATAAACAGACGTTGTCTGGCATATTCCTTAAATATTTGAGAATCTGTTCAAGATCCCAAATGAAAAGAGATTTTGTTTTCGGAGGTCTTTTATTAAAGACACCTGCCATGACAGATGAAACTCTAGGGTGTTCGCCGATGGGTTTCCCATCAAAAGGTTCATGAAAGGCCGATATCACAGACCTATGTGACCCTATGGTGCTATACTGTAACCCTTCCTCAAAAAGATGTGCCAAAAAATCCAATATATATTCTATAGGACATCTAGTGGGACAAACTTGTTTTTCACCACACCAGTTATGCCATTTTCGTCACGACGAGTTGTAATAGTTAACAGTTCCTGTCCTTCTGGCAGCCGTGATAAGAGTGACAGCCTTTTCTGATATTTTTTCTGTCTCCAAACTTTTCCTGAAATGTTCCATGACAGTAATTTGAGGTTGTTGTTTACTAATAGTGGATGACACTCTCCCCTCGGGTTCTTTAACAGTTCTATTCTTCACAGGGTGCCTTACTGACATTTCTAGGACTGTTGGAAACCATGCTAGTGTTTGCCAAGCTGGATTTATTAGAATCATGTCTACCTGTTCTACTTGGACATTTTTGAGAAACCTGCCTATGAGGGCACAAGGGGGGAAAGCGTATGCGTAATGGTGTTTCCACTTGATCTGAAAAGCATCCCTCCCCTTGCTGAATGGATCTAGTTTCCAGGACAAGTAGCTCTGAAGTTGATGCGACACACTTGAGGCAAATAAATCTATGTCCGGTGTTCCCCATATTGGCATACCTTTTGGAATACTGTTGGTAGCAGTTTCCATTCGCTGGAGTCTGAGAGATTGTGCCTGGACTCCCGGTCTGCTTCTACATCCAGGTAGCCTGGTATGTAACTTGCAGTAATCGTGATCTCTTTCTTCATTATATATTGCCAAATTTCTTTTGCTATTTTTACCAGAGTCTCGTTCTTGGTTCCCCCCATTTTTACTAAATATGATAGGGCTGTCATATTGTCCATCTCTACATGGACTGCTACCCCTTTCTTTTTCATATATGTAAAGATTCTTAAAGCAAGGATGATAGCCTTCAACTACAGTATGCTGATGTGAAGATCCCTATCCTTTTGAGTCCGATGGGTTACCCGTTTTTGTCCCTGGCAAAATGCTCCCCACCCCATGTTGGAGGCATCTGAGCTTATTTTCTGAATTACTAGTGGGTTTGGTGTTAATAGGGATTTGCCATTGTACAATTCTAGATTTGACAAAGTTATCTGAGCATCGAAGTTGTGTTTGGTCAACAACCCTTTTATCTGTTCTTGTTGAAGGAACCTGTATTGTAAGAGGGCTGGAAATAATACTACTGCTGATGAGGAAAGTTTTCCTATGAGTTTGGACAGCTCTCTTATTGTGACCCACTCCTGTTTTAACAATTTCTGACATTGTACTTTCAATTTTGTAACTTTTGCCATTGGCGATTTTACTGTCATTGCCAGAGAATTTATTTTCACCCCAAAAAATCGAGGCATTGGGTTGGTTTGAAAACTTGTTGCTATTGATTAGAAACCCTAAATTCTGAAAGAGAAAAATCAGAGTATGCCTGGCCATAAACAACTCTTCCTTTGTACTGGAAATAATAATCATATCGTCCAAATAAACTATTATTTTTACTCTCGGTTTTCTTAGAAGGGAGATTGGGATCTTTAGGAGTTTTGTGAAAATCCACGGGGCTTTTGAGAGCCCGAAACATAGGCACAGAAATTCGTAGAGCTGTCCTTCCCAAAGAAACCGAACAAACTTCCTTGAATTTTTTGACAATGGGACTGCAAAATTCCAGTTTGCACATAAAATCCCCTGGACAAAGCATTTCCTTTAAGAGATGTAATCCCTCCATTTTGAAATGAACATAAGGAATGCTTTGGTTCAGTTTCTTTAAGTTTATTACTGGCCGATGACCACCGTCTTTTTTGTCCACAAGAAAAATTGTACTGATAAATTCCCCCCGTACATGAGTTGCCCTTTTGAAGGCACCTTTTCTCAGCATACTTTGAACCTCCTTGTACACAAGGGATTTCTCCTCTTGACGAATAGGAATAAGGGGTGGAAACAGGGATACAAGATACCAAAGAAATGGTATCTCGTATCCCTGTACGATCTTTAACATTGTTTGATCGTTTGTCAGCTTTTTCCAATTCTCCACAAAGTATTGAGTCCTTCCTGAAGGAGGCAGGCTGGGAATACGCATTGGAAATAATTTTTAATCAAAGGATGTACATTTGGGAAGTCCCTTATGTCCAAAATCTCTGATAAGCTGAGAAAAGGCACCTCTAATATTGAATTGAAACATACTCTTGCTTCCTCTGTTGCCTCCCCGGTTAGATCCACGGTTGTTGTAGTTTTGACCAGCTGCAGTGAAGAAACCTCGCCCCCTACCTCTGGTCTGAAATAGAGGGCCTCTTGAAAAGGGTCGCCTGGCAGCATGTGATCCCTAGCCTAGTTAACTAAGCTTTCATTTTCGAGTTGATAAAATGAGTTTCTCTCAAACAAAAGCTTAGACGCGAACGAATGACTCAGCGGAAACCCCGCGTTAAGTTGAACAATGTGACTAATCGCTTCGGAGGCCATTTTAATTTATCTGTGAGTTGTTTACCAAGCTTGGCCAAATCTGACTCTGGTAAAAACTTTGTAGATACTAATGTTTGTTAGGGTGAGTGAAACCACTCGCTGGGATATTCGGGAAAAAAAGGGCTTTCCCGGATAATAATCAAGTGAGCAGAGAACAATAGAATTAGCCATTCAAAAAGCGCGGCCAGATTTTGGCCGCAGAAAAATCGTTTGAGAACAACTGTAATTTTTCCCATCTCAACTATTTCGATTTCCCGGTGGTCAGAAAAATTACGCTGGGTCTCCTGTCTATGTGATCCCCTGCTACTATTCTTTTTGAATGAAGTAAATAGTTCTTTCGATTTGTTCTTTGAGGAAAGAAATTTTGACACCATGTCTTCATGTTTAGGAACAAACAAAGCTGGTTAAGTTTTCTCAGAGGGCACAAAACTTGATGACATTTCCTTTAACATACTCTCTACTTTCTTTTTATCTGGTATGAAAGACATCAACACATTAAACCTTCTCAAATAAGAGCAAGAATTGTATGCCTGTCCTAGAAGTAGGATAGTTTGATCAAATAATTGAAACATCATGTTAATACTTTCAAGTTGATTTTGGTCGACGTCTGGCGAGCTCGATAAGGAAGTCTTCTCTCCCTCCATGAGTGACCAAAGTCGGCACAGTGGCCCCATAGTAAAGCTTATTCGCTGTTGGATGCTTGTGACCATGCGGTCTTGATTAAGCGTTACCTTCTTATCTTGCTCGAGAAGAAGTTCTTTTAAGTGCACATCAAGCAACTTTTCGTTCTGAACATTTCCTGGTATTCGTTTGTCAAATAAAATCCCTTCCTCGAGGGCTACATTTGGTTGAAAAATATCCATGTATTTATTTGCATAGTCAGCCAAGTCTTGCTGAATTTGCCAACTATTTTGTGGCACAACATCTAACTCAATTCTTGCCTTTTTGAGAGTGGCTCACAGTTCTCTTCTGTGTCTGTTGAGAGTTCATTTACTGTCTTCTCTTGTGGGAGCTCGTTTGTAGGCACATTCTGTTGGGTGGCTTCTGTATTGACTGTATCGACTTCTGCATGCGATTCGGTCTCCGTCATTCTACGAGAAAGACGAGAAAACATGGCTTATTTAGTGTCTCCTCTTGTAGGAGCTCGTTCGATACACACTGTTTAGTGGTTTGTGTGTGTTGGTGGTATCACTAACTTTAGAAAGAAATTCATAAACACGAAAATAAACTCTTATCAAAACACTATCACACTGAAGGAGAAACACTTATTAACATTTTTTGTACTATTATTTTAATAAATCGTTGGGTGATAGGCCCAGATTCTTATTTTTAAAATACTCACTTGTTTGTTTGCACGTCTTAGACCTTTTTAGCGAGATCGGAATAAGAGGTGGTTGAGGCTATGACCTATAGACTTATTGCGAGATAGGGGATATCCAGTAATAGCTCAGCGGAGATTTCATGAAATGAAATTCCCCACTTTTTAAGAGACTTGACCGTGAAAAACCGAACTACTACTCATAATCACATTTTCTTCCACTCATGACATTCAGTAAAACATATCACCCTATTTAATGTGTTCTTTAGTGAGTTCTTTACAGTTAAGTACTGTCCTATGATCGCTACAATAGACGTTGAGACTGTGTCCTGCCGCCAAAAAAAAGAAACTAAATAGGATTCTTCCGACTAAAAAACGGTTATTTTTATAGCCAAACATTTGAACAAAAAAACATTGATTTGGTATATTCTTTGATTTTTATCAAGTATTAAGGTATGTATGTGTAAGGCTATTATTTTGAAAAAAAAAATTGGATTTATTTTCGCTGGAATTAATTTTTGCCAAGTCACAGCCAAAATACACAAAACTCGCGAAACCTACTTTTAGTATTTCGAAAATTTTTTGTGAAAATCATAACACTCATAACATGTGACCTCGGGTGGATTACTTTCAAGAATTGTGCTAAAAAACCTAAAAATAAAATTTTTCATCCACTATAATTTGTAACCTTCAAAGATAACTTCACGTTGCTCATCGTAAAAAAAAATTGCGAGATAAAATTTCGCGAATTAGTATTGTATTTTTTCCATGAAAATAAAACATTATTTCGTTTTTTGATGTATTTTATGGAGAAGATTTAAAAAACTTTCAGGAATGAAAAAATTGGAAAAATTTCGCGAAAGAAACTTTTGTGAATCGTCATTTTAATGACGATTCCCAAATCGTCATTTAAAAAAAATGCGGGCCATATTTCGCGTAAAAAGACCAAAATTCGCAAAACTTTCTTTCGCAATTTCTTCGATTATAGTATTTTACGCTCAAGTATAAGCACGAATTGACGAAAATTAAAAAGCTGTATATCATACAAATATCATACTTACTCATCCACAATAATTTCCTGTTTACTTTCTTTTATACGTGTTGAAAGTTTTTGTGGCTATAATTATAACCGTTCAATTTAGGATTTTTTTGTATACCAATGATCTTTTTTCCAGTAAAGTAGATGATTCTTTCATCTCGGTACGGAACAACTTTTTTTTTTCTTCTTCTAGAGGTAATTTTATGTATATCCAATTCGTCTTTAATTACAGAAATATATGTAAAGTGTGATAAAGTGCTCCAAAAAATTTATAGCTGCTTCTTTTTTAACTTTTCGAAAATACATAAAAGACTGGGATCTTTTAAAAGTTTCGCAACGATTTTTATGCAATTAACTTGCCTACCCAGGTTGGCGGTAAAAGGCCGGAAAGAACTTTCCACTTTAGTGAAGATGCTATAAACCTCCTTGGTAACACTCCAGAGATCACCACGATCTTTCGCTTTGATTAAAACATCACTGTCGCAATTTTCGTCAACTGATTGTTTTCCAGCCAATAGGAAGTTTGAAGACCATGAATACTGGAGTTGTTTCAAAACATCTGTCTTCTTCTATAAAGAGTTGAAAACACATATCAACTCAAATATTTGATAATGTTTGCCTCTTTATCGGGTATGTTGGTGAAGAAAATTCTACGACACATTCTTTCGCAACTGATCCAGTGAGATGAGCTAGCACATGATTAGCTACCTCACAGCCAAGGAGAATTGAATTTTTTCTAAAAACGTTTTTGAAAATTACTCCATCTGGTATACTTTTTAAAACCTTTGGTAAAACTTTCCAGCATTTTCCTTGTAGTCAGAAATTGTATTGCGAATTGCAGCATATTCATTAGCTTCGTCAAGAGAAACAATATTCCCTTCAAATTCTTAGCGGTTTTTTTTTCTGAATAACAATCATCGTTGGATAGCTTGGGTGCACTTACATTTATGAACTTTTTGAAGCAGAACGCGCTTCGTGTTTTTGTGCCTAGTCAAAATCACGTTGACTCTTGCATACATTTTCGCAGATGTCTATTTCCTAGAGTATTTCATTAACCTTTCAAGTAAAATCTGTATCCAAATAACATCCAAATCTTATCACAGAAATAGTCTCCAGCCAAGCAGCCATTTTCGTTGATTTTCCGTCCCCTCTCACTCAGACGACTTTATTTCTCACATCGCGAATATCCCTAACAATAGTACGGCTTAAAGACGCCTGAAGTTTAAATGAATACTCTGAAGTCTAAATGAATATTCTGAGCTCTGATTAAATACTCTGAAGTCTGAATGAATACTTTAAAGTCTGAATTAATATTCTGAAGTCTAAATGAATATTATGAACTCTGAATGAATGCTCTGAAGTCTGAATGAATTCTCAGAAGTCTGAATGAATACTCTTAAGTCTGAATGAATATTCTGAAGTCTGAATAAATACTCTGAAGTCTAGATGAATATTCTGAACTCTGAATAAATACTCTGAAGTCTGAATGAATTCTCTGAAGTCCAAATAAATGCCTTGAAGTCTGAATGAATACTCTGAACTATGAATACTCTGAAGTCTGAATGGATACTGTGAAATCTGAATGAATATTCTGAATTCTGAATGAATATTCTTAAGTCTGAATAAAAATTCAGACGTCTGAATGAATACTCTGAATTTCTTCAGTCTAAATATTGCACCATTTAGGAACCCATACAGTACCATAAAAACTAAATAAGTAAATAAGTGAAACAAATTCGACGAAATTTAATACCCACACACATACTAATTAGAAAACACAAAATTTATCACAGTATTTTTTTATTTTTTCTTGATGTACAAGAGATCTTTAATTTAAATAGCAGATTGGGAATAAACTTCTTTGGAAAACAGATCCGTACGTTGTGTTAAATACCTAAAAAAGCAAAATTGTTTAAATGTGCTACGAAAAGTAAGATTTTCGTCATCGATGTAAATGTAGGTTTCCATACGACTGAATTTTCCTCTCGAGTGAAAAAAGCTCGAGAGCTTTCTCCACAAGCATAAAGTATAGTGACCGCTGACTCCACATAAAAACATGCTCCAGAGCTTTTCTCATAAAAGATGAACTCACTCGAGTTGAACTTTTCCGGCGTGTATTTTTACTTTTGAGCTTTTTAACCAATAAAAAGTTAACAATTGCACAATCCATTTTATTGAAGAAAAATATAGGGAAAACCAATAACTTTTTCTGCACTTCCTTATTCACAAAATAACCACACCTCTTTCAATAAAGTGGTTGATGTAAAGTAGAGCGGAGAGACCAGTTTACATTAAGCTAGCAATTAAGTTTTTTATATATATTTTGTGCTTTAAAGACATTGTCTGCTAAAAACTGAAAGTTATGTTACATAAAGAATACATACTTTATTCGGAGAAACTTTCGCGAATTTCGCGTTTTTTGTCTCGCGAAACTTTCAAAGATGGCCATTCGCGAAAGTTTAATTCTGTATAAACTTTCTAAATTGTAGATTCGCGAAAGTTTATCCACTAAAATTTAAAAGAAATTTGCTGATTTTAAAAGTTATTTCTTCACTCGCCCTCACTTGGCTCGCCCTCCCGATAAAAAAAAGACAACTGGCGCTGGGAACGAGATTGGAATAAACTTAGAAATAAACAAAAGCGATGATGTTTCAAATGTATATGTATGGCTCAAAACCAAGTTACTGGCAAAAAAGGCGATGACGACGATGCGTGGGAGCCGGAAGAAGACGAGCCTGGAAATGTGTTTGATCTGTTTTATGATTTTGACGACGACGAGTTTTTGGACTCGCGAAAGTTTCTCTCGCAAAAGTTTCTCCGAATAAAGTACTATTATTAACAGTTTCAAGTCAAAATTTATAAATTCAAAGTACCAATGCAACGTTGTTTGTCAAACATTCAGAAAGGATATTTATTATACATTGGAAAAATAAAATCACAAATAAACAACGTAATACCTTAAGTGGATAAATTTTGGCGAGGATTAAATTTAGCGAATTTGGTGAATTTCAGCGAAATTCGCCAAAATAAATACCCGCCAAAATTTTGATAACTGACTATTCGCCAAATTAAATACTCGCCAAATTTAACATAATTTGCCATTCGCCAAATTAAATCCCCGTCAAAATTAAAAAAAAAATACGTTTTTTTTAATTAAGAAAAGAAAAATGTTTTATTCTTAAAAAAACGAACTTTTCCTTATTGACGATGATGAAGAATAGAATTTTTAACTGTATAACAAATCTTGTGTTTATATATACGTTTATTCTTATTTTTTATAAAAAATTTAAAACATAAAAATTCATTTCTTTGCGTCATTCGCCAAAATAAATCCCCGCCAAAATAAACATTTTTTTGTATTCGCCAAATTAAATCCTCGCCAAATTTTTTAATATTTATCATTCGCCAATTTTATCCATTTAAGGTAGTTCATTTGAAAACATGCAGTAGAAAAAAGTAACAACATAGAAGTCTTAGTATATACGTATGCTATAATAAGCAATACATAAAAAAAAATTCTGTTTTTCGAAGCATTTTTGGGTGCCTAGGATTTTAAAACAGACGAAACGATAAAAATCATGATAGTAAAAACGGAAATTTAAGGCAAAAAAAATGCACTTCAATTGCAAAATACGAGTACTTAGCTCTACAGTCGTGCGAGGGAGTGGTACAACTGAAAACAGAAGTACGCTTAAACTGAAAAATGTGTCGTTTTAAGCAAACTTATTGGTCAAAGTAATGAAATAACTTATTATACACTAGCGCTTTCAGCGCTCAAAAAATTTGAAATTTTTATTTTGCTATTGCACGTGTGTATTCTAAAAAAGAATTGTGGCTTCAGATAAGTAAACAAGGTAGCTGCTTGTATAATAATAATTAAAATTTTAAACAAGTAGAAAACGTGAAAAAAACGGAAAAGACGATTCTGCTGGGTAAAACCATTAAGTAAAAAAATGTCAAAAAGTTAAAAAAAGTTATCAAAATAACTTATCCTTTTTCGCGTTCCTTCTTCGCACATTTTCCTTCTCACAAAACTAGAATTGCACAAAAATCTTTGTTTAAAATGAATTGGTGCGATATTGAATCGGTTATTTTGATTGATTAATCAGCCTTCGGTTATTTTGATTTCTTCTTTGAAGACAAGAAAAATTTAACCGTTCAGTTGGTAAAATTCGTAAACTTTTGCAACACGTGAAATTAACTTTTATTGCGTTTAAATTGTTTCTAAAAATACGATAAATTGCGGCAAAAAAGTTTAGAAAGAAAAATTTCAAATGTTTCAAAAGAAATATTTTACCGTGCATTCTCGCCTTTAGGTATACACCAACATTGCCTACCCATATTTCCTGACATGGCATGGGTTAACCCGTAGCTGTGGTTAAGGCACTTTCTAAACATGTCCGCGCAGTGGACCAAACCACAGACCATTTAATTAAGAAGCAAACGCTATAACCACTAACCAACGCGCCACATTACAGCATGAGAGGTAATGAAGTTTATATGCCTTTTTGATCGCAAAAGTCTTAGTAGAAAATAACTTTGTGATAGTAGGTGAAAAATACTGTTTGCTAAGATTTAAATAACTTTTACTTTTCATTTGAACGAATTTGAGACAATATTAAGTCGATCATTGGGTAAGCGCCGTGTGTTTTTCAAATTCGCATAAATTATAATTATCAACATGGAGTCGAGCAAAACATTGCATCAGAGTATTTTGGTTTTTTTTATTGTGCTATTGTCTTGTCTAGATTTGATTAACTTTTTTTATCCTTTTTTATTGCCATAGATTTTGTCTTTATATTTTTTGTGGAGGATGTTAAGTTGTATGTCTTACTTACGAGTCGGGGTAGCTATATATCTGACTCTGAAAGAACACGTATTTTGAAACCTACCCAGCATGAAAACTCTGTTACTTCTGTTATTACATAATGGCTCGATTTTTCTAGTCTTAAAAGTTTTCCAAATTCTGGTTGTTCTAGATCTAGCTTAATTTGTCCAGTTCCGGTTATAACCTCCAGATTAAAAAAAATTTTTACCTACTAACTTTTTTCAAAGAAAATGTTTTTTGCGTACTGTCTCTGAAGTGACCTTTCGGCACAAAAATTGCAAATCAAAATAGGAATCGATCACGACGTTCAAAATTTCCCCTTTCAAAGAAGTGAAGAGAAAAAAACGGAAACATTGAAAACTGCTGAGGAAATTTACACTACAATAAAACCATGTCTTTTATATTTTAGATTTCTCAACCAAAAAAAGAAAAAGGAAAAAATCCACGGGTTCGCCCGTACTTTTATTATCTCGTTACTTGGACAGACAGACAGACAGACAGACAGACAGACAGACAGACAGACAGACAGACAGACAGACAGACGTATACGGTATTATAATATAGACTTTACATGCTTGCCGGTAAAAAAATGTGTAAAACTTTTCTTGTACCCTTTCTTTGTTTTCTAATATAACTTAGTTTAGCGAACAGAACAATAATGTCATTTTTACTGTTATTGATTGATACCTGTCAACAGTCAACGCACGCAGGGTAGTTTAATGTTGTTGGCCTTATTTAATGAAAACATAACAAAGAAATCAAACTCAAAAAGATTTTTATCCGTTATCCATGTTGCAATTTTCGAATATTTAATCTAGCAAATTCAAAGACGCTGCATTGCGGGTCAGTGTGTACTGTGCACTGTTCTTGATGTTGTTGTTGTAAATATGTTTATGGCAAATATCTCTGAGTGTTAGAATGCTTATTCTGCAAACTTTTGGTGGACAAATAATCGTTCAGTCCAAATTAACGCACAGAGAAATAGTTAAAAAATTAAATACTTAAATTCTTAAACCAAAAACATTTGTGGTGTTTTCTAAAAAGTTTTGCTAAAAAACGAATGCGTTTATTATAGATCACGATTTTTAATAACTTACGGTACAGATCAGAAGTCAATCATTATCAAAAAGTGAAAAAAAAGCCCTGGGGACTTGCTAATTGCTATAAAAATTTCTTGACCGCACCGTTGAGTATGATTTTTCGCTTGCGAACATAGGGAAGCTGTTGCCGCTCCGCAACCCTTTATATACTGATTTTAAATTGGTTTCTAGTGGTTACCAATTTTTATGCTGTTTTTATTAGCTAGCTAGCAAAACATAAATAGAAGCAAAATTTAAAAAGTGTGACCGCCCTCGTCCCTAGGGTTTTTGACGACGGCGAAAAATACCCTTGTATCATTGGCCAGATTTTGAAATATGATTGGTTTTCACATTTTCGCATAATCATGATTTTTTTTTTCAGCACTTTTTCAGGTCAATAATAAAATGGTGCATGAAGCCGTGATCAATCAGATTTGTAAACAAAACTTTATAAAGCCAGCAAAATTTATAAAAAATGTTTTGGTGTTACTTTTTTAGATTTATTAAAATATAACTGACTCGGTCTTGGTGCTGCGTTGTAAATTAAGAAATCATAGTAGACTGCTGAGTTAATAAAAACAACAGCCCTGTCTTTTATTAAGTGTTTGTAGCTAGCTAGCTATAGGTAAAACAAAAACGTTTGTAATATGCTTAGCACGAAGTAGAGGATGAAAAACCTACTGCAGGCGTGCTGATAACAGCTATCTTTATGTATTTTAGCTTGGTACTTTGTTCACATTTAGCTATTGGCTAGCTCAACTTTTTCAACGTTTGCAAATTATGACAAGATTAGAGATTTTGTTTGTTTATTCCTTAAAAAATGCAATAACAACACACTAGTTTGAAATCAGATGCACAAGAATAAATCCTACAAATATGTGGACCCTATTTGCAAAAATATATCAAATATTCACTTAAATTGATGAATTTATTCAAGAAAAAAAATATAATAAAACTTGAAGAAGGGGGATCTAGCGTCTCTGAGAAATCTATAAATTGCAGTACCTTAACCATATATATGGGGAAGCGGGTAAAATCAACCGACTTGCAGCTTAAAAAGATGCTGTATTTTAAAAAATTGGCATTTGAACTGAAATATGGCTATCTTTTTCTGAGTATCCAGCAACAACCTTTTACAATATTATGACAATTTTTTATAGACAAAGTAGCTTTTTGTAATATAAGCAAATAGGAAACTGGGTTGCACCAAGCAAGCGTAGCATATATTTCTATTTAGACCCTATCTGTCAATTCCAATCATGAGAATTGCTCATAATGTATTTTGCACAAGTTTCCTTGTCAAAATTGATATACTGTCAAAAATCGTTTATCAGTGTCCTTGAAAACGACTAAATTAAGAAACTCAGGAACTATGATAATAGTAAATACTTTTGTGACTCAATTTTATCAAAGTAACCTAAAAACATGTCATGTCTAAGTTTCAAGTCTTTATTTCAATTTTATTTTGCAAAAAGTATGGCTTCGAACAAGAAGTATTTTCATAGCTCACTTTACTGGGCACTTTAAAGGCTATTTTCCACGGAACGGAACAGACAGAAACAGAACTCATTAGAAAATTTTCTAATTGTATATAATTTCCACTTCATAATAATGCACTCATTTTTATACAGAAGTAAACAGACTTCACAAAATGAAATAACCTGATTGGCTAAATAATTCTCTACCTGTCTTTTTCGTACACAATGCAAAGAAAAAAAGGTGAATTTCATTCTACTTTGCTCGAAACAGAACGGACAAGAGAATTTCTGTTTACGTGATGTAAACATTTTAAGTTTGCATGCTCAGAGACTTTTCTGTTTCTTTCCATTCCATTCCACTGAAAATTTTCCTGAAGTGGAAAATAGCCTTAGCTTATATCCCTCTTAGTACATATACTAATATTTGTTTATATATTCAGATTAAGGATGTATTTTAAATAATAATAGAAGTTGCTAACTTTGCAAAAAATTAGTTCTTGTAAAAATTAAAAGTATTTCGAAAATCAGTTTTCCAAAATATCCCCAATTCTGTTATGTGTAAAAGAGCAAAACTGCTCCTTTACATAACAGAATGTCATAATGTTTAAGGCAAGCTTTTATAATATCTGAAGCTGTCTACATATATCCAGAAATTAGTCAGCCCTTCTCTTTACTTCCTATTTTCCATAGGATTCAAAACGCCACAAAAATAAAAAACTTTTTCCATAAACTGGATTTGAAATCTAACAAAGAACTATCTGAGTTCAGCAAAGAAAATTTTTTATTCAGGAAGAACCTAGCAAGCTATAGCTAGCTAAACAATATTAAGTATTATGTAACCTGCTAATAAAACATCACAACTTTCTTGTATATTTTAGTCGTGAGACGTTATGTTTTCTGTTGCTAGAACATAAAATTCTGCCCGCTAAGGATCCGCCATTGTTGGTCACATAAATTAACGTATGACGTGTCGCATAATCTGGCTATATCGGACAAAATAGCTCAACGATACCAGGGTACTTTTCGCCGTCGTCTCTCCTAACAAAAAAGGCAAAAAAAACCCGCTGCCTGTAGCTATGTTTAGCTAGCTAGCCATATTACGAGTTGTGATTTTAAATTTTTTTATAGAATTATATTTTACATTATAACAAAAATAAATATATTTATATACATATGGATGTTGTATTCCTTCTTTTGCCTTTTTTTATTATTGTTAGCTATCACGCGACCATGTTTACGACCATGACTTTGCAGCCGTTTTTTAAAAAAATAATTAAAGATCACATAGCGCCTCGTGCAAACCAATCAGAATTTTTAAAAATTGTTTTCTTTAAACCATACACGTTTCGTGTTTCTTAATTCCTTGTTCCCTTTATGTGACATTCAGGTAGTTGTAGTCAACAGCATAATATAAAAAAATTAAAAAAATGGCGACATATACGGACTTCACAGTGTCAGAGAAATCAGATGAAAACTTTACACTGGCAACAAACAGCAGTTTTTTTGAAAACTCATTTCACTCACCAAATTATGTACTACCAGTCGAGACTCTTGTATACAACGTATCGTGTATAATTTACGAAAAAGGTTTACAAGCACCAAAATCAAGTAAAAAGAGGTGGGCTTACATGTTGTGTTCCCTGTGCTACAATAACTCTAAAAGAAACTTGCCAGAGTTCACGTTAAAAGAGCAATCGAAATAGTAAAGAATTACAGGATATTACAGTCAGTGTTTCAATTATCAATGGCACTTTATTTGAACAAAATTTGGGTACTTTGTAGGATATTTAAATTAACTGTTAACCTCCACACGTTGACAGAGTAGCGCTGCAACATGTTTGGAGCATTTGCTTGCACCAGCTTTGCAATTACATTTGTCATACAGAATGTCTCCATATGCTTGATACAAATGTAGTAAACAGAAAAAAAAACAACTACGCTATGTGATCAAGCTTTTTCTAGTTTGCGGTTGACTACCAGAATGCATTGCGCATTTGTGAATGGGAAATTATTTTGTTGTTGAAACTTTGAAGCGTCAGATTAAAAATTATAAGCTAAATAAAGCTCCTGCTCGTGCTTTGCGGATACTACAATAGAAAAATATAGTTTGCACTCCTTCTCTATTTCAGACGTGTCAAAAGATTGAAGTGGACTTTTGGCTTTAACCATTAATTTACAGCCTATCTACTTTTTCATAAAGAAAGCTCAGCATACTGCATATAAATTTACCCTGATCATTTAATAAGGAATTTGTTTAAAAGGGAGGAAAGCGTCATGATTTTGCCCAAGGAAAAAACTCTTTCTTTGAGAAACTACCAACGACGCAATTTGTTAAGAAAATGTCAAGCATCTACACGTTTTTTACAAGAAAAATGTTAGTAGAAAATAAGCCTCATAATTAGCCGAAAAATAAGAACAGGCTTGGGCTCAAATCATTTCAGTTTTCAGTTTCCAAATCTGAATTTTATAAGATAAGATTTGTTGTTTGCGGGTTTTTCTCACATATAAGGTGTTAAATACTGTAAGAAATGCCCAGTCTCTATTAAACGCCTGTATTCAATAGACACCCCTTCTTAAAAATAAAAGTATAATAAACCCCGCTCCCATAAAAACGCTTACTGTCTAAAAGAGGCGTTTATTACAGTTGTCCTCCTTCAAGTAATTTTGGTGTGTTGAATTTATAATGGAAATATAGGTACTGTATTATTTCCGCCTCTCTTGTAAATCCGCTTTTTTGATATTCCTACAGGAGCTGAGAGCAGTAACGTATAAAGCTCGTTGTAGAGGGGTTTTGAATCTTGATTTGACCAGATAATTGTTCAAAAAATAACTGCCCTTTTATGTCCATGAACCAATTTATTGCCATTATGAGTCAAAGGTCAAAAACATTTTTTCCAAAAAATATCTTGTGACGCCTTATTTGTTAGCACCTTTTATGCTGAATTAGAAAAACCTATACTGACATGGGATAAAAAAAAGTGTTGAAAAGTTAAAAGTACATCTACATTTGTGTCTCAAGTAGCTTTTATACAAAATAATTTGATGAATTATTTCCGTCTCGAATACTATTGACCATTCAAATGTTCTTAATCGTTTGAATTATCTATTATGATGGTAGAAAAGCATGCGGTGGTCGTAAACAAGTGTTAAAAAAAAGGTTTCGATTCATTTACACTTTATGTAAATGCTTAGTTATTTGTTTCGTCAACATGAATTGAGAAAGTATGAGTTTACAGATTAATAAAGATAGAAATATTGATTTAAAAAATGTATTGTATGTCAGAAACAGAAAAATTTCTAATGTTATTATTTTTTAGAAATAACATAAAGGTTTATGTTTTTAAGGAACTGGTTTGTAGGTTGCTTCTTAGGTTTTCCGGGCTTAAGCCTTGATTACAGAAATTTTTAAAAGACAGTAAGGGTGATAGAAAGCTAACCAGTACTGAAAATGAAAGAAAAAATTGTCGAAGCAAGTAGAATAATGAATGATGATGTATCAAATGGAGAAATAGAACGTCGTGTAAAATACGAAAAAAATTATCTGAAAACAAAGAAGCGTTTTCTAGAACGTAGCGAGACAGAAAATGAGGAAAACTATGCAGTTTTAGATGAAGAAGTTAATCAAAAAGGAATCAAAAAGAAAGACTTCGAGTGTTTCGGTTTTTAGTGATAGATGTATCATTTGTGATTGTGCTAAACATAAAGGGAACTCCAATAGATTTAGAATTTGAGAAACGTTTTAATAAAGAAGATGTATATACAAGATGTTCGTTTTTCAGTACACCCGGAGCCGTTTTTGCCAGTGATATCATGTACCACAAAGATTGTATAGATTTGTACTTAATGCGTTTTCTTAGAGACGTACACACCATATTACAAGAGAGTCAATATTCATTAAAGTTCATTAAAGATCTTTTACTTGCCTTGGTTAAGAATCTGGATATCGAAAAGAAATTCAAGTCACCAATTTTGTAAATAAGCACTTCTTAGGAAACAACAAATAGATTAGGCAATCCTCTTTTTCTGACATTAATGAATGAACTTATAGTACTGTTTTAGTCTAATGTTTTAAACGTTTTAGAAATTACTGCCGAACAAAACGTGGCATTGTAATGTTTTAAATTATGAATTTATATATTTCTTTTCAGGGTCGGTCCTAAATAATCAAAACACAAAGACTTTAAACGATCAATCAATTCGGTGACCCTGTATGATTTTTCTATCCAAAAGATAGATTCAAATCGCAATTATTTTTTAAAGTATTTAAATGTAATTCTTTTCACTATTTTCAAAAACGTGGTTGTGATAAAACGTGCTTAAGAAAACACCTATTTACCTTAAAAGCGGAGGCTCTGATGATATGACAAGCTGAACAATTTTATCAAATGGCATTGTAGAAGAGTGTTTACTACCCAAATGTACGCATGAAGAGGCTGATGACAGAATGATATTCCATCTTAATCATGGTCTCACGATCAATCACTACACCAAGATAATTATCTTAACAGATGTGCTCACAACTTTGGGTCGTCACTTCAATCTCTGGAAGTACCGAAATTTGCGCAAATTATGGGGAAAGCAGGAGGCAAAGAAGCGATTTCGATCCCTGAATTCGTCAAGAAAATGGATGATGATGCCATCGAGGTTCTATCTGCAGTACATGCCTTGAGCGGTTAATTCACGTTATCTTGTTTTAACCTTAAAGTACATATTTCACTCTAATGTATCTTGCCTTACATAATACAAGTAACAATGTACATTTTGTATAAGAGAATTCTATTTATAGGTTGTGATACGACAAGCAAAATTGGAACAAAACTCGCTGCATTAAATACTGCACATAACTGTGGATTTCAACTGTGAAATTGCTTCGGCAAAGATCCTAATAAAATACAGAAAAGTTTCGTTCAAGACGCCTATCCAACAAAAATTTCAATGACGAGCTACATTTAGATATATTTCATAAGAAATCGTTTAAGATGGATCATAGAGATATTATTAAAAGAGAAAGAGACACAACGCGATAATTCTCTATTCAAATTCCTATTGTTAAGACAAACAATGCGGAGAAGGCGCGTCACTAGATTCCAGCTCATTTTGTGCGTTTCTCGCAAAACGACTAATTACCGATTCTTTCAGTAGAGAATCCCGACAATTTTACTTGTAAAAGATTAAGAAAATAATCAGGTTTTCCACTTAATTCCGCCAAGTTAATTGGTTAAAAAGCTCGCCTTCGAAATAATTTACCTGCACAATTTTCAAGAGAATTAGTTGGGGAAGAAGCTCGAAGGTCAAGCAGCCATACTTGTTATCATATGTATAGAAAAAACAAACGTGTTTTTTTCAAGAAATACTGAACGGAATATGAATCCTTCATAGATGTACGAAGGTAAGGGTGTATTCTTTAAGTGAAGGACGATGGCTAGTCAAAGTTTAAGGCCAAAATTCAACTGTAAATTTTTGGTGGTAATAACGTTTTTTTAAGTAAAAATAGCGGTCTTGAAAAACTCGTGCCTTTAAAAACTTAACAGTTTTTGTAAAAAAGCGAGTTGTGGCTAGTTATCGTATTTAAAAGTTATATCAAAACAGTTTTAGCAATATACTATCATATTTCTATTTACGTTTCAGGAGCTGCTCTAAACATGTCATAGAGAATATAGCTATAGCTAGCTATACCCTCGAGGAGGCTAACCACATGGAATTTAAATCACTATTGCTAGCCATTGAAGAATTTCTCTCTGGGAACAATCAGTTCTGACGTTCTAGTATTAAGACCACATTCAAGTGATGTAAGCTCTGAACTCATCTGCTTTCATATCAGACAATGAAAATATGCATTGAGAAATTAATTACCAAAAATTTCACACATTTCAAACACACGTTTTACAAACTCAGTATGGAGGTAAAAACCTTGATCAGCAATACAGCGTTAAAAAACCAGATTACCAGGACCGTTGTATGGAAAGGTCGAATGACCATGTTTTTAACATAAACATGTATGTGTATGCAATCCAAGCTACTGAGTTGGTCCACAACAACAGGTTAATCAAAAGCTATTTGCTCTGCTTGGCTAAGAGAAAGTTTAATGATATATTTATCAAAATCTTCAAACTTATTTAGTACTGCTAATAAATTTACATTATGTGGTAAAAATCCTTTTCTACCTATGGCTCAAAATAAAATACTTCGCTTATAAAATACTTCGCTTAAATATTTTTTAAACGATTAAGGTTTTAAAATCTTAAGCGATTTTCTTTGGTGTAATTTTCCAAATCGCAAAATCGTTTTAAAGAGTCTAAATTATGCTAACACGTGCAGTTGATTATTACAAAATATTAAATTTTGCTAACATTATCAACCCTAATTGGGCGAAATAACAATCGAAACATTTTCTTTGACATTATTGGATCAGAGGAAACAATCCAGCTTCGGGAACTTTAAATTTTCATGAATGCGCCACCTTTTTCAGGGACGCGTCTACTAAAATAGCTTGAATAGCCGTTGTGTCTCTTTCTCTTTTAATAATATCTCTATGGATATATCTTGAAACCTTTCCCCCAACGTGCATTTTACTCCGATTGCGTAGCTTTATCAATGTATTATGTGGTACAACGCACCATCTGAATGTGCTGAAGTAGTTCTGGTTCCAACAGTTTACGGATATCAAGAAAATGACAAATGATTTTCCGTTCTCTTGTTCTTGCAAGAAATGTGCACGTCACCTCGTTTGTAGATGCAGGCAGTGGCAACTTCAATGTTGTTAATATTGTGATAATGCAGATACTTGTACCAACCCAACAAGTACATAAAAGTATTTATGACGTTTGTGATGTTGATGTAATTGTACGAAATATTGTTTTGACAACAAAGAGTTATATTTATATTCAATTAGTTGTAACTTCTCAACACTTCATTTTTACCCCATTTCAGTATAGGTTTTTCTGACTCAGTCTAAGTCTGTCCTTGTTACACGATACTTTTTGAAAAAAAATAACATTAGACCTTTGACCTATAATGGCGGGAAAGAAGGGCAGTAATGTTTTTTAATCCTTGGACGATTACCCGGTCAAGCCAAGAACAAAACCTTTCTACAATGAACTTTATATGCGACTGCTCTCAGTCTATTGGTTGAAAAAATGATCGTTCATCTCCAAAATCCAGCATGCGGGATTAGTATAATTTTTACTAAAACGCTAATCTCGTAGTATATAAAATAGGGTTAATAACGGTATGTCAAAGCATGAATATCCGAATGTCAGTTTTTAATTAACAGTCAGTTTTTTTAATACTCGTCTCAATGAACGTCCCCCTTCAAGAATCCTGAAAGTTAAATATAATTGGTGATAAATAGGTAATGAATAAGAAACAAGAAGCCCTGAGGGCTCTAAGAATTTCCGCTCGCTACAAAAATATTTGATGACAACCTGCTAATTCGTTGTGTTATCGTGTCAAACATTCGAAGAGGTTTGGTGCATGAAGCTCTGAAGATAAAGCACACAAGTGACATTATATCTTCCAACAAACGCAAACAAAACGAAACGTGTCATAATAAACTCACATTTTAAAAGAAATTGCTAACAAAAAATACAGCCTATCATTCGTGGTTGAAAGTCTTGCGATTGAAACGTTTATGGTCTTAAACGGCATTTATTTGACAAAAAATCTTAATTTTGATGTGACCATCATGTTCAGCATACTTTTTTGTTAACTGTGCCAAATTTTGTCGAAAATAAAGTAGTTTTAATTTTTGGACCAATTTTGGCCAAAAATGACATTTAGGTAACAAAAAATTAAAATTTTGATGTCACCATCATGTTCAGCATACTTTATTTGTTAACTGTGCCAAATTTTGTTAAAAATAAAGTAGTTTTAATTTTTGGACCAATTTTGGTCTAAAATGACATTTAGGTGACAAAAATCAAAATTATGATGTCACTATTATGTTCAGCATACTTTATTTGTTAACTGTGCTAAATTTTGTCGAAAAAAAATACCAATTTTGGCCTGAAACGTCATTTAAATGACTTCCCAGTACTTAGGGAGTTTGGGTATGAAGTTTAAATCTGTGGTTGCAATTGACCATTTGGAACAGGGTTAGTTAGTCAGTTATACCAATACTATCCTCCTCTCAGAGGAACGTGAAATCCCAGGGTCGATTTTTTCTCAAAAAATTCTCCGAGAGAAAAAAAACGACGGTTTTAAAGAATTTCCTACGCCTTCGGGCGCGGAAATTCAAAAAAAGAAGATATTAAAGATTTATTTTTCGTCAAATATATCTGTCCAAAATATTTCTTCGTTTAAAAATGACGAATTTTTCGCAGGGTGACGAAAGTTTTTAACGACAAAATTTATGATAAACGGATTTTTTCACTGATAAGGTACTTAAGAGTTATTGGAATTGAGACGTTATCGGGGAGTAGTAAGAAAAGATTATAAACGTTTTGTGTTATTTTTGTGTAAAAAAAAACAAACAGATACTGATCCCCTGAAACATAAAAGAGAAACCAATATAAAAAAATTGCTGCGAAGAAAGTGAGATTAAACTTCCTTCCATGTGTAGAATGGTAAAATAGTAGAAAATTATATCGAGACAAGGAACTGCGTAAAATATTTATTTTATATGATTACAGCAGAGGTATAAATAGATCTATTTTTCTGTTTTTTGTGTAAGGAATTTAATTCTCATGCAAACAATATCTTCAACACGGCCAATTTTCCTTAGCATAAAATATCTTTTTAAATAACAAATCATCAAGCTGAAAATCATGCCCCTATATGCATGTCACAAGCAAAACACTGAAAAAGCTTATACAATACTGCATCTACAGAATTTTGGAACATCAACATTATGATTATGCTCTGAAGTGTGCAAGAAGTGACGTAGCAACAAAACATTAAAATGCATATAAACTATCCTTGTGACGTTACCACAATCGAATAAAAAATGCAATTATATTAATATTTATGGGTTGCACAAGAAGTCAGTTTTTCCTGCTACCCTTTCTGTAAAATATCATTCATAGTTTGGCCCTTTTTATTTATTTTTTATTATATTATGTATTTAATTATGTTTATTTACTATCTTTTTTAAAAGAAAAATTTGTCACGCAATTGTAAAGTATTTAGATTTTTGTTTTTGTTCGAGGCCGGTCACCTTAAGAACACAGTTTTAGATTTCATCTTTATTTTGCGTGCAAATATGTGACACTTTTGCTACGTATTTATTAGGTTTGTTCACAATTTTTATTGGACTGTATTGTGCTGTTGGTCTCACTTGCTTTTTTAATTTTAAAGTGAAACTTAAAGTAAAAAAGTAGCTTGTACTTGAAGGAAAATTACATTTAAACTCAAAATCAATTTCTGTTTAAATTGCAACTAACTATTAATTTATTCGTACAAACACGAAATCTATATATTTATCCCTACAAATCATTTTTCCCTATCCTGCGAGAGTCGAATTTCTTTGAGCATGGTTCTGTCAATATATTAAGACTCTGACGGATTAATTACAAACAGCAAAACTATATCCCACTAATACCGTAATGTGAAAGGCTTTTGGCGTTCACAAAAATTTCCAGCATTTGCTTGGAGGTACCCAGGTTATACATTTTTTTTAATTTTTATTCAATTTTGTTAATTTGATAATAGGACATTTTTACAAACAGCTAACATATAATTACGGTAAGAAGGCTATATACTATATACTCTGCAAACATTATTTTACTGTTCACCTGTTTATTTAGAATATAAGTAAATAAAACTTAAAAATCACGCTTTTTTTCCTTGATCGGTTTATTGTTATTTACAATTTTCTGTTATTTACAGTGGTATAATTTCTAATTTTTTTGTATCACCAGCTTGTTTAAATGCATTTCGGCTTTTCAAAATGAAAATGAAAAACAAATTCCGGCACCGAGTAAACCGTTATATAATATACGAAAGGCAATGGTGTCACTCAAAATACTAGCTACCACGTATCATATGAACAAAAAATTAAAAAAAAATATTAGCCTAAAAGAAACAAAGCTTTAGCACACTACTTTATACAGCAGGCTCTTCTAGGTCACGTATACTCACTCCATTCCGTAATTGTTTCTCTACAGAAAATGTTTGGATACACAATATGTAAGTTAAGATTATCAGCGACAAGAATTCTACTTACTCAAGAAAACTTGATATATTTTGCAGGATCACATTTACTTCACACTCTTCCACGTTACATGATGCCAACAGGACGGGTATTTTTACTATGGCGACCAAAAACATAATTACAAATTTTATTAACTATTTACTCCACTAAGAAAAACACTTCCAAGGTCTCGTACAGAAAATTTGTTTAGGCACTATCAAACAGCACAGCCTAGACAGCACAGCCTACAAACGGAATACTTACAGAAAATATCGTAACTTGAGGCCTTAGTATCATAACAGTGGCATTTTTTACACATAGTACACCAGACATTGATCATTTTAATAAAAACCTTTTCTAACTAAAACAAGGCTACATACCAAACAATCGGAGCAAATGTTCGATACCGTAAATATCTGCTGGAGTATCGCCATCTGACCGCTGCGGGAAAATTACAAAATTTTTGTTGTCAGTTGAACCAGTCATCTTGGGAATGTCGATACGTAAAGGTCTGGGAAGTCCCTATAACAGAATAAGAATAAGTCTACAAAATAACTACACAAAGGCTGAAAACGTTCACCGTGGCAAACACAAGACAATGGAGAAATGTGACATTTTAAACCTTAGCGGTTTTCTCCAGAGATTTTGCGCTTGATCCGATCGCCATGAAATCATTTTCGACAGAAGTGTCAAATGCAACTATACTGCACGATCTCCGACTTCTTCTTAATCTACGCAATCTTGGAAAACCTAAAGAGCACATGTTATTTAAAAATTAAATTAAAACCAAATAAGTTTAAGTAGCTGTAAGATAATTCATTGATCGTCAAATAACGTGTGATATTTCTTTATTTTATAAGTGATTTTGTTAAGACTACCGTTTTACGCACATTAAACACTTTTTAAGAGAGTTTGTCAATTCACTGGCATTCACTGGTTATTCAGGTTGGAACAATTTTATTGCGCTAATGAAATTGAAACCAGTTGAAGTTTGGCAATAAACCCGACAATGTGGCGTGTAATTCCGGCACTTTAAATAAATGCCAACTTTTGAAATAAAGATAACAAGTCTAATCATGGTCTAATTGAAAAAACGTGGCATAAATACATCCTGCATTTTTGGTGAGTAAATTAAATTATTCTAAAAATAATAAATAAAAAAACAATAGGCAATGCAATTTAATTGTTTTGGTGCAGCTGGCACGTAAAAATACTAGCGAGAAGAATATATTTACGTGAATAAAAATGAATATACAGTTTTAGTCGTTAGCCCGCGCAAAATTTCACGGAGGTTACTCGTTCTATATTTTCTTATCATGAACTAGCTCTGCAACTAAACATATATAACTCTACATGACCTGGTAAAACTGTTAACGGAATATTCAGTTAATAAACTGAATATTAAATAAATTAATATAAAATAAAAGATAGATACAGTCTATCTGTCTGACAACCATCTAACTTATATGTTATCAGCCTACTCTGTCTCTTACTGAATGACGATTTCTGCTCCAAAACTCATAGGCTCAATGCACACCTCTATAACCTTAAAATGACTTCAAACCATGACCATTAAAGTCGCCGCCCACCATGACAAGTTCACTGTCCTAAAACCTTGATGTGACTGCTATAAACTCATCATAAAACTTATTTTTCTCTTTCTCACCGAGTCCACACTGTGAAGCATAAACTGACATAAGTGACAATATTACCTCACCTGCTCTATCTCCCAGTGTACCAACATTTACACCAGCTATCCTCAACCTAGCGTTATCTACCTTGTGATGTGATAGCTGGGTAACGGTCTGACAATGTTCACACTTGACATTTGTTCTACCATGCGTGACACCTTCACTCCTCGGAGTTCCAATCCCGTTTACGCAGTTTGTCTGATCAACTGTTCTCACGGCAATTAATAGAGTTTTGGTATTGTTTTACAGCTGGGTGCCCTTCCTAACGCCAACCCTTTATAGACCGGACTGGTGTGGGATTAATATCTGAAAGAGTGTCCGTGTTCACTTAAAAAATATGAATGAATGAAAACGAACAAATTTAAAGAACATGAATGAGATCAAACAAATTCTAACAAAAATAATGTCTGAAAACTCGAATAGACGTAGTATTCTAATCCATTATACACAACGGGAATATGGAGAAAACATACTCGTTTAATTCATCGGTTACAGGGTTCCATTACTATCAAAGATACTGGCAACCATTGAAAAATAAAAAAATAATTTGTTCATTTAAACTAAGTAGCATGTTTAATCATTTTGCTATGTAAACAAAGAAAAACTGGGGAGACAAGTTGGCCATTTGCCTAAAGAAATACCTCTCATCACAAAATATTACTTGGACCATGGTTCTAATGTACTGCCAGTTGTCATTGACAAGGTATTGTCGATCACCGTTGATGTAAGGACGATTCGAAATAGAATTCCGCATGATAGTGAAAACACCTGCAACAAGGAGTTATCAAAAGTTGACTGAGCTTTATTTTGCAGCTACAACAAGTTAATACAGAACCAACTGAGGATACTGATGTTGGAAGTATCTTTAACTTAGTGATGGCATTACAACCTCTCGGAGCGCAAGGAAAATAGAAGAACAAAGATAAAAGCTCCAGCAGTAAAACAAGAATAAAAAAATCGAGATATTGGAGATATTGGAGAAATGTGTCGGGTGACCATGAATGCGTACAAGGATAACAAAAGTACGATATAGTTGTAATTGATTGAATAAATATAATTCTTTTCTTTTGCTTTTCTTTTTGTTTTTAATTTAGGGATAAATAAATAATGGAAACACCCAGTGGTAAATCTTCTTCTTAGGCAGTATGACCGTTACCTTTCTGGGCATATGCTCTAAACGCTGATTTGTCTAAAAAAAGATTTTTTTTATTTTTTAAAAAAACTTTTGCAAATAGTTTCTGCCTGCAAAAGTTTATGCCCGTGCAGTAGCCACTTGATGGCACCTTAAGCGATTTTTAAAAAGTACCCTCTGTACAGTCGAGATAATTCTCCATCAACTCAGCTGCCAGCTCCAGTCATGGTTGAAGAGTCACCTCTTTCTGCTCAAGATAATTCTCCACTTACGTAACTTCCAGTGATTGACTCAATCTAACCCATCAACAACACAAATGCCACCTTAACCATTGGTTAAGGACAAACTTTCTCAAAAAAGGTTACTACAATCTCCTGAAGATAACAGTCTAGTTGTTCAGGTACCACCTTTCTGACTTGAATAGAATATATCAAAGAAAGAGCAATATTAGGATTCTAATTACTATGCACTTAATGACATTTTAGATATTCCAGATGTATATTTTCAGGTTAACCCGCAAATAGATGATGCAAAAGTTGATGCAAAAGTTATAAATGGTATGTTTTACATAATAGTTCCTATTATGTTTAGTACCGACCAGTCATAGTAATAGATATCACACACATATCCAAAGGATTAAATAATATCGATTTTGACACTCATCTGATACTTTCCCGTTACTCATGCATCTTCCTTTTTCTGCGTACAGGTAGGTTAAAACATTTCTTTATCTTTCGTTCTTAGCAAGTGACGTTGACATTCATTGTATAGAGAAGACATATAACAAAAATTGTTGCAATGTGATAACGGAAATTGTAAGTGATTCCTTTTACTTATTTTGTATTATTTCATTTTATTTCTAAATTTATATAGATATAAAAATTGTTTTAGGATGAATATATGCAATTCACTTGAATAGATACATGAGAAGATACTATAAGGTAAGTATGTAATTTACATTACACGTCTTCATATACTATTCCTTTATTCCCGATCTTTTGTTTTGTCATAACTAAGATTGGAATTATTGTAGAGACAGGGAAGATTCCCATTACGAATAACAATAGTGAGGTAATCTTAATAAGTTAACAAGTAATTTATTTTATTAAAAACCTTTTGGACGATTATATTTTACCATACCAGTCAAAAGATTTTTCCTCTGACAATAAGTCATTTTCATTTGCTATCAATGCATTGCTCTTCTTACAGTCATCTTTTCATCTCAAAGTGACCTTTAATAGTTCAACTGTTTTTAAAAATGATTCATAAGAGGATACATCATGTATAAAAAAATTGATATGTTGTCCATTAGGTTAATTCGCAAAATTAAACTGTAAAATTTAATATAACAAGGTCGTTGATTTTTCAGAAAGAAGTACTCTTGTTTTTTTGCAATCTTAGATCCTAGTTTAACAGATGCAAGGCTGTTTGATCCTACACTTCACAATATAACAGCTTTCTTTTGACTTTATTTTCAAATATTTTAATTCGTAGGATAATGGATACATCTTGATTTGTTGGATTTATTGAAAGACATGATCAAGTTCTACAACAATTTGTTTATAATTTAACTTTAACCGTTAATGCCTCCTTATAGTTGATTATTTTAAGCACAGTAATTTAACAGTAACACGGTCGGAGATAGGTGGCTTTTGGTATAACGGAATATATAAGCAAAAAAATGATAAACAACTGTATTTGCTTTGCAGAAGTAACAATGGGCTTCATCATAAGTCCTGTGAATGTTGGTTTGTGAAAAATATATTACAACTTTAATGCTATAAGCATTCTGGGAGGTCCGAAATAGCTAGCTAATTATCTTTATTTAAAATGACAGAAATCTTTCAAGTAGCTAGCTATCTACATATAAATAATGTAAATAGCTACTTGTACTTTATCACTTAATTATTTAATAACAAATGTGCCCCTGGCGTGTTGGGATGGTACTATAAAATCGCAAAATAAATATTATCCATTTCCATTATCAGACATCAGAAAGGGGTTTCTGTTCTTTAATTCTGATTGTTAAGTCCCACAAATTCTTATAAATTTTATGAAAAAAAAAACTATTCAAAACTTTCTGTTCTCTCCCTTGCACTATTCATGGCATTTCTTGGCATTGTTTTCAGTTCCAAGCCATGATTCCTTAGCTTCCAGCCACGAAGTTCAGTTGTGTCTCATTCACAAGTTTCAGGGCTAGCCAATACAATAGACAAGGTCGAGGAACCTGGGTAATTATGATTTCCAGATTTTTGCTGCTGATATCAGCATATTTTAGCCCTTGAGCGCCACCCTCCGTATATATAGGAAAAATTGTCTTTAAGCCAATATACGAGAAGTTACTGCATACACACAATTGATGCAATGTTTTTCTTAATAGTAAATCTCTCCAGTGGTTTGGCACATAAGCAGCACTGTAGAATTCCTTCCGTTTGCCATTTTGTTTTTTAGGAATGAATGAACTCTTTATCGTTCGAATGTTTTTAAAAATGTTTAAAATGTTTTCCTCCAACATGCATTTTTTCATCCAACATTTCATCCAACATGGGAAAAAATATTGGATGAAACGTTGGACTGGTTTTTCCCCACCTTTAGGAAGAAAACAAAGAAGATTATTTTTAAAACAGCTGTAAAACATACTTCTGATGGCCCACACTCAAAGACTTTTTTCGCAAAAGAGTACAATGTCCTAAATCACGTCACAACTCTAGATATGTTTCAGGAGTTAACTTATCTCCTGCCCAAAGTTCGCTAGTGTGGTCTCGTACTATCGATGTTTTACATGAAATAATTTGATAATAGTTCCACTAAACGCCTATATGCTTATTTATTTTTACTGCTTTTATAAAGAGCGCTTCTTTAAGGGTAGGACTTATTTGAGCACATTATTAATTACATGCTTTTTGATAGTTGAGCGATTAATCAAGTCATTAGGATATGCACATAATTTTTGTTCATCATTAGTTCATTACTATTTTTAGGTAGCACAAGTATGGCTTCATTTAACGAATGTAAAAACAGACCACTTATTCATCATAATTTCAGGACTTCATTAATTTTTGAATAAAATATTATCAAATATTAAAAATTGTGAATTAAAAAAAATGCACGGAAAAAATATTTTCTTTTTGGAAAAAATGATTTACTATTCCCTAAAAAGAACAAAAAGCTAATAGGATATACCCATAAACAAATTAAGCCACCTGAAGCAACAACCACAGAATATCAGGAGTCAAGTATAGAAAATAAAGAATCCTAGTAAAGTGAAGCAACATCTTGGAATATTCCAAGGCAAAATTACTGAAGATTACTTTCGCGAAATCAAGCTGCAACCAAAGTTTAAATTCGTTAGTTTATGCGTAAATTAAGCGTTGCGTAAAATTGCACTAACCACGAAAGGATTCTCCGCTAGAAAAGCGTTGAAATCGATTTCTTGTTTTTATGCCGTGTAAATTTAGATTTAAATCATTGATAGAAATAAGCTGAGAGAAACAATATTTGCGGACTTCTTGAAACGCAACACTAAAATTTCAAATTTAAAATTTTCATGGAGTTTATTACAAGTGAAATCTCGGTAACATTTATTTGCCACGCTTGAAAGTGCGACGCAACCAGAGACAATTTTTTTGTGACATGCCTTTTATACGAAATTGCAAATATGACAATGTACGGGATAATGACTATTGACATTGGAGCAGAAATATTAGTTTTTTTGTGTCAACATAGTAACGTCACTCAAACGTTACAAATAAAAATCACTGAAATGTGCTAAAACATTTGGCTACTGAAGATTGGTTCTCACTATGGGCTAACGATGAGCTAACCATAGTGCGCATAATATGTTAGCCGATTTTCACTTTTGAGCCGCGGGTACCTGATGTATTTTTTTCACGTTCACACTAATGCAAGAAAGAATGAAAAAGAAAGATAGAAAGAAAGAAAGTCTTGTTATTTTTACTACTTCGAAGAAGACGACGTAGCCTGGAAAGAAAGGAATTAACAAAAGTAAGGAAAAGGAAACGACTTTGGGTCAGAAAGGCAGGGAAAATCTTTTAAGCTGAACGCCAACTCTTCTCCTTTTTTTTCAAACGTCATTTTTTAATTATGTCAACCATTTTAGCTTCAAAATGACCTTTTACAATGAAACATACTACTATTTTTAAAAACATAAATCGCTTTGAGCACGATTTATGTCAGCTTCCTTTAAAGATTGCTGAAAGTGAGCTTATTTCACTGTTAGCTAAAAAAAAAAAAAATAGCAAAAAATTTTGATTTCAAAAAATCGGCTAACGATGAGCTAACGATGAGCCCAGCTGTGAGCTAAGCAGGTACTTTTTCTTTCAAAGTATGGGCTAAGGTTAGCTTATCGTTAGCCCATAGTGAGAATCAAGCTTGAATGTGCAGACAGGACGTTATTTGAAGGTTTTTTATACCAACCAAATGTTATTTGAACGGTATATTCTGAAGGTCACTTAGACAAGCTGAAAAGGGTGGTTATTCAACGTGCAAACAGAAAGTTATTTGAATGTTTGACGAAACAGGATGATGTTATTTGAATCGTTTATTTATAACATAGCTTGAAAGCCTTTTTTATTAAATGTGCAAATAGAATGTTACTTAAAAGTAAATTGAATAAACAAAAGACTTTGAAAAAACGTCGTTAAGCCTACTGACGTACTACAAAAAAAAATATATATGAACTCTTGTAAAACTTTTTAATAATAATAATCAAGGTGCTTTACTGTTTTAGCCGTTTTTCAAAGACTTATAAAATTGAAGGACTACTACATAGAGGAAAAATATTAAAATATAGAATTGTATTGTATACAGGCCTATAAAATGCGAGATCATATGGATATGAATACCATGCTCACACGTTATGGATAGAGACCAAATTTTATCTTGGATAGGATGTTTGTCTACTCGAAACTAAGCCTACCTATATTGCAAAAAGGAATGATTCTGTGCTAATGCAAAAAGTGAACTGATTTTGCCTCAATACTGCAAGAGCATTATATAAAAAAAAGCATTGAAGCAAAAAAAAAGACAACAAATGATCAAAGATTTCACTTTGTGAATTGGATGATTAACTTAAGCCAGTCCCTTTCATTTTATACATGTACACAATATTCCGAAATATTTTCTCTCCAAAATGATATCTATCAAGAACGCTTGAACATGATCTAAAAACTTTGATGCATTGCCATTAGCCCTAATATTTGAAGAAAACATTAATTTCTACTTACTACATTCTTTAGCTTCATTATGCTTGGTTGCATCAGGTGAAATTTGCAAGGAGTCACAAGAGTTCGGAGGTGCTTGTTGAAGTAACACACCCTGACACAGTGCTTCTTCCTTGATTTCTTCAGCAGTTGTAAGACTCCCTCTACTACTCTTTCTATGTGGCATTGTGGATACATCTTTCGTCTTATCACTTTTCTCCACGTTAGTGATAACAGGAGAAAATCTTTCTTCTGATCTATTTGTGGAATTGGTATATCTTCTTGGTCTAGTTGGTATATTAGTTGTATCGTCATTACAAGAACTGGAGGAGTGGTCTCTTTTTCGTATTTTGTTAGTCTGTCTGCGTTTCCATGATTCACGTGAAATTGATAACAAATCTTCACTGACAAAACTTGCATGTGATGCTTTAGGCGATGAATCTTTATAATCAAAGCACGACAGAGGTGATACCGTCTTGAGTATTTGTGGCGTTATGGTTGGTGAAAATATAGACAAAGACATTGAACCAGTTGGAGATATTTGAGCTGGCTTTTCCGGAGGGAAAAAAACGAAGTATTGATCCCTCTCAAAGTTATACAATAATAACTTGCAAAGAAAGAAATTAAAATAAGTGTTCAGTCCACTCAGCGTTTCTTGTAAGACATTGATGCTAAATATGAGAAAACAAGGTTTAAAATTTGAAACTCTGAAAATGACCATTTTTGTGTGTCTTGAATGACCCCCTTCCCTCCCATAAAAAAAATTGAATAACATGCTTAACTTACTTAATATTTTTACCTTCTTTTACTTGCAGTTTGCAGTCTTGAAAATATTCGTTAAATATATCATTTACTGTAGGTTTTCGAGGTAAATGAATCATCTAGTAAAAACAAATACATAATACATATGCATATTCCTGCACAGATATAATTCCAAGTTAAAAGTATGGTGGTACACAGAAAAAATCTTTTAATTTGTATCTGCTAATAAGCCTATTTCAATATGCTGTTCGATTCTGCAAAATACATTGCCGGAATATGCACGAAGTGGACTCTCTCTCTATCGAGAGTACTCTCTAACCCGAATAAAAGTCTTGTTCCCTTGAAAATTTGAACTTCTCTATCTCGAATTTTTCTCCATTTCAAACAAAAATCCTTTTGATGCCAGATAATGTCACAGCCGCTACATTAGGGTAATTTGAGCTGGGCAGTACTTCCTAAAATGGTATTTATTTACCATAATAACTTTAGCCTTTTCTGAACATAGATAAACGATAGATGGCTTAAGACTTGGTTTTCATAAGATGTTATTCCACGAAAAACATTCTCTCTAAGTAAGGAAGTTTTGAATATAGCCTCGCAACTTATAAATGACTTCTTTTGGAGGATAATCCAAGCAAAAAAACCTTAAAATCATGTTTACCACTGTCATTATTAAAATAGTTGATAAAGACCTACACTGTCAAGTTAATTGTAAAAAAATAAGAACAATTTTAAGAAGCCTATATCTGATTTGTTTTTTAGAGAAGACACCTAATAAATATTTTTACAGTTTAATTTAAATAGTTGACAATACCTTAAAAAGGTTTTAGTTATGTTAGAACCAATATTATTACACAATTTGTGATTACTAAGTACACTTGGTTAAGCCAAAAGAACGCTTATTATAGATATAATATCTAGCTACAATAAGATATTGGCTAATTCTTTAAGGAAGAAGTTATAATCTAAGTTATACGAGTCACTAAGTTTCAGTAAATTAGATATTAGATTTTGCAGTAAAAAATGGAGAAATAAGAAAAAGATGTTTGTAGTTCGCCAATATCAAAGTTGTCATAAATGTGACGATTCCAGGGAATTTGATAACAACCTATTTAGCGATACTTTTCATTATCGATCACTTATAGCGCCTGATCGCAAAGCAAAAAGTTTTATCGATAATTTAGACACTTTATTAAATATTCATTATTATTATCACACTGTCCTTAGTAATAGCCTTTATATACTTACAAGTACATAAAGGTTTGCGACGAAGATATTAACCTTCGTCAATCTTGACTGCGTCGTCGAATAAATGGTTAAATGAAAAGCTTGATGTTAGGAAGGCTTGTTTTTTTTGGAAAATTCGCAGTGTATACAAATATCAAATTTCCCAATGTGTCAGTTGAAATTATAAAATAAACATTTGTTAATAACTAAGGACAAAACGACAAAAGCAACTTAGCGTTCTAAACTTATCGAAAACTAATCTCGTTTTTATGCAATATCTAGTGCAAAGTCTAAATTAACTGCACATCAGAAACATTTTTCATTAAAACATTTTTTTGTTTTGTTTACAAAAGTGTAGAAAACATGCGTTTTTACATTGTTAGTAATGCAAAGCAAATGTTTAGTGCAAAATAAAAGGGAGGATAAATTAATTCCTCGGCCAATGCTGAGACAGGCACGATAACTATGAGGCCATATGTACATAGAGGCAAGTCCTGGTTTTATTTTACCTTCATCATTGTGTAACTTATAAAAAAAGCTTGTAAAGCTTAAAAGCAAATTGGGATGTTTTTAGTCGGTGTTTTTTTAAAATGTACCAAAATGTAAATTTAGAAATCTGAAAAATCACATTTTTTAACAGAGATCTTTCATTTTTTGGAATTTTCGAACAAAACTTTCCAAAAAGACGTATTTTTAAACCAAAATTGTTCTGATAAAGGTTTCGGAGTAATCTAGGATGAAATATTCCAGAAAATGCTTTTTCTATGCTTTTCATTATATTTATATTGTTGATACTCTGAATTTTCGAAATTGGACTTCAGGAGTAAAAAAGGATAAAAAATTCCATCTAAGCCTTCAAAACCAAGTTTTAATATTTAGATAAGAAGCTAGTAAACGATGATAGAATAACTATACAAGGATAGTTTTGAAGGATAATGTATAATAAAACACGAAATATATTCTAAAACTATTGTCGGAGTAAAATTGGATGAAATATTCCAAAAAAAACAATAAATCGAAATATAATGGAACACGCGGTAGAAAAATAATAATACAACAATTTTAGTTACAATATACCTCTCAAACAAAATGACATTTTATTGATAAATATGCTAACACGTATCCACGTGTCTAGAGTAACAGAGGATTAATTATTCCAAACATCTTAACAAACTAGCAAAAGAAAAGAACTGGTAACACAATCCAAACAAATATCAAACTTAGGGAAATACGAAATATCAAACACTGTCCAAATAAAAAATTGGCCGTCGAATCAAAACAGTGCAATGCAAAGATTTCAAACCGTTCGAATCTCTTCTTGAAGTTACGGCAAAACCTTCCACACATAAAAGACTTTATCGCAAGTGGGGTGTATCACGATTTTTGCGTGTGGAATATTTCATCCTGAAAGACTCAGACAATTACATTTAAATTTTATGTTGTGGAACTAACTGTCAGTAACAATAAAAAAGGAAGTTAATAGCGTAAAGTTAATCTGGTTCTCTTTAATAGAGTATCAATAGTATAATGTAAAATCTCTAAAAAAATGGAATTTTTCATCCAAAATTACTCCTTTCGCGATATTTTCACTTCAGTTTAGTTGAATTGGTAAGTTGAGATTATTTTAAAACCTATGTGACTCCGAGAATTTCTATAAAACACTGAAGAAGACCATTTGTCAACTATCATTAATATTTGAAAAACATCACACGCTTTCTGTAGTGGCCAACCTAAAAGTGGAATAATCCATCCTCCATCACTCTTTATTAAAACTTTTTGCTATATTTCTTAAGATTAGACAAATATCATTCGATAAATTCATTTTTATAGTCAATAGCACATTCTCTGAGTTTATAATACATTCCACTTTGCAATCAATTTTTCACTCTATTTTTGGAATAATTCATCCTATTTTACTCATTTCAACATTTTTATACATCTTCTCAAAGTTTAGAAATAATATAATCAGAGAGTGAAATTTCAAAACGGTATCTCTTATAGATCAGACGTAATTCATTTTCATCCCTGGACACCTAAAAAGCTTTCATCCTAAATTACTCCTAACTTTACACTTAAATTGCGACTGATTCACTCACCCAATAGAAACCGGACAAAACGATTTGGAATATTTCATCTTTTTCTATTTTGCATTAAAATTTGAAGTAGCAATGAAAAAAGTGATTTAGAAAAGCAGTCTTAAACAAAAGGTATCCCAAAAATACAATTTGGTATAGTCTAAAAAAACACCGACTTCAATACTTCTGCCTGCCTTTTATGGAGAACATAAACCCACATGCAGCAGATTAACCACATAGATTTTTAATTACAACAACCTGTTCGAAAAATGTGCTCAAAACGATATTTAAACATAGTCATAAAAAAAAGAAATAGTCTGGCAACAAACAATGCTTCATTGTAATAATTCTTTCATATGCAAATTTTTCGTCCCGAGACTTCCACTCCTGCTCAGCACTTCAAAATGGCAGCTAATTGCGAAGGCTGCTGCTGAGATTCTTCAACATTTGCTGTGTTTTTGACCACACCTTTTCTTGTCTTCAGAAGGTATAAAGGAATCAGTTTATTTAAAGTTCGACTGCAAACAATGAAGTAAACAAGAAGTGGGGAGCTGATCTTATAAATATAATCACAAAGGATAGAGTACCAGATGACTCACTTAAAAAGCGCATTGAAAGTCGCAAGTTATTTATTTGTGAAAGACATTTTACAAAGGACGACTATCTGTTCAAAAAAGAATTTGGCCTCTTAGTAGAAAAGGGTTACAGCTCGTTACTAAAGCTCTAGTACCGCTTATAGCTATACACATACACAACAGTTGCGACTGCACTTCATGTTTTTACTGATTTTTTTTGGTTCTTTATCAGAAGTTTTTTTCTCCGTTGATACATATTTTTATATAGTTCTAGATCCGAAGCGAAAGGCATTAAAGGAGGGAGCTCTACCAACATTGAATCTTTCTAACAAAAGTATTTGTAGAAGTGCTGTGTTAACACAAGTTCGATCTTCAACATCAATTGAGAAACGTGAAGAATTCAGGGTTTTACAGCAGTTATCACCACCAAGTTCTCCACCCATGTTTGTTTACAAGGAATTTTTTGAGTTTGTACTGCGCATTAAAAAGTTGTCTTTGCCTAGTTGTTGGCATATTAAAACAGAAGAACATATTGTTACTGTAATTTGCACCTCTGACTCCAACTGTCATCTTCTGCCAAAGTTTGAAATTTTTGTTAACCAATTACTATAATATTCAGTAAACGTATTTGGATGAATGTTATTAGATGATCATCATTTTATATATGTCTAATGGACGATAATTTCACAATGTTACCTTGTCCAATCTTATTGCTGAGCAAAATACTTATGATATATGTAATGGGATTAAAACTCCAAATCCAGATAAAGAAGTTAATTTTCAAAAGCATGTTGTGCCAAAACATTTTGATTATGCAAATTATCAAAAGTTGTCTTTAAAACCAAAGTTGAACCAGGATGAGTATTATCGATCAAAAAATTGTAATATTCTGGTTTGTAACACTAATCCATGTCACAACTGTGAGTCCTTTGACATGAAATCCACTTATGCTAAAAATCGAAAATTGATGGTGTCCAGCCAACCAGCCAAATTGAATGCTCCTGTTACGTTTACATCTAGAATTCATCTGAAATTACCTATTCAAGATCAACGTTTACGTAGCAAACAGTTGGAACAGAGACTTGTTGAAATGAAAGCAGCATTAGAAAATGAAAGTCAACGAATTACTACTGAACTGAATAATGACTTGCAGACATTATTTTCTGGGTGTGACAAAACAGATGTTCCATATTTCACGAAATTATTTTGGGAAGAGCAGAGTTATATTAATTCCTTGTGTGCTAGTAGTGTACGTTACCATCCAATAGTGATAAAATTTTGTCTGACCTTAGCTGCAATGTCATCTTCGGCTTATTCTGATCTACGATATGATGCAAAAACAGGTTCCGTGTTTTGGTATTACCAAGTTTACGAATTCTTTGTGTACAAAAATTATATTCGCCCTACTCGTGGTTTTAATTCTGCTCTTATACAAGAATTATCCCAAAAAACTGTTGATTTCACTTTGCCAGAGAGATATGTTATTATTTTGATTGATGAGATGCCAAAAATACTTGGTATGGCATAAACACTCTGGGGAACTTATAGGTTTTGTAGACCTTGGAGATACCGATACAAACTTTGCTACGTTGAAAAATGTACAAGAACTTGCATCGCACGTGCTGGTTTTTCTCGTTAAAAAGTATTGTGAACCTATTATCGTTTAGTTTTTGCACATTTGAAACAGCTGGTGCAACATCTTTTGGAAGGCTGTGTGCTATCTTGAAGGGATCAATTTGAAAGGCATTGGCGCTACTGCTGAAGGTGCACCATATAACAGAAAGTTTTTCAGAATGAAAAAGAATTTAGCTCACAACACTGGAAAGAATGTTGTATATTGTACAAAGAATATTTGCACTAAAGAGGAACGCTTCATTTACTTTTTCGCAGACATGCCAGTAACTGTCTTTCAGATTCTGGTTCAGGTTGGGCAGCAAGATTTATGTGGAATAGTGGAGCTTTTATTCTTCAGTCCCATATATCAAATTTATACCCTAAGGGTGTCCGTCTGTCTGTGACACGCAAAGTTGATATCGTCATTTTCCTTTGATGTTGCCGAAATTCTCTTTAAAGTCGCCGAAAAATTATGTCCATTTTGCTAGCAGGTTAACTTTGTTTACGTCACGTGATCAAATTGGTGCAACTTGATTTGCTGAAAAAAATTTAACGGCTTTCTTTACGAAAATGGTGTCCCTCGACACCCAAAAAGACAACAACAAAAGAACGGTCCCTTCGTCTTGAAAAAAGTGCAAAACGTAATTCAGAGAAAAAATAGTCCAAAAATTAAAGTAAGAAGTGATAGCTAGAGCTAGAAGTAAAGTAGTAAAGTTAGAAGTACAAAACAAAGGCCTAGATGTAAAGTAAAGTTAGAAGTAGATAACAAAGGCTAGAGTTTAAAGTGGATTTGAAATCACAAATAGTAAGAACTTTGATATTTTTAGATGTTTGGTTTTTATGTCGGTGGAGCAAGCAGACTCGCATTTTCTGGGAAAAGCCACAGTTTGCGTATGTAGCCATATTTGTTTACGTTTTGTTGCATAATTCATGTGCCCTGGCGCTGTTGGCTGACTAAAAAACGGAAAATTTTGGTTTGTTGAACTGTAATGTTATTAATTTTACATTACTATTGCTTCTCTTTATATGTGTTTTACTAAGCATAAATAGCTAGCTTTAGTTTTAGCTAAGTGTTCCCAGTTTAAGTATATTTAATTGGGTGTCTTAGCTACTGTTAATTAATGTTAGCCTCCAAGTCCAGCTCCCCATCCCATGCTAGCTCTAAACTATTACTTCTGTTGTTATTCCTCTTTAGTATAGTGTAGTGTAGTGTAGTGTAGTGTAGTGTAGTGTAGTATAGTATAGTATATATACTACTATAGTTTCCAAATTTCCCTTCTTTTATGAGCACGAATTATGATGTAACAAGTAGGATGTATTTTTATGCCCATAGATTATAGATGAATTCTGTTGTTTACATTTTCAGTGGTAAGCTCTTTCGGCTTTGGCATTGCATGGCAGGAAAAAAGATTGGGGTGCTAGGTGAAGCAAAGTAATTATCAGTTCATTTCTTCAAACGAGGCTTTCTTCATAAATTCAAATAAATCAGAAGCCATCAACTTACACTAGATAATAGTTTATAACCTCAACGATGTCCCCATTAGAAGAAATCCGCAGTAGAAGACCTTTCTGCACCAAATCCTAGCATCTTTTTTCCTGCCACGCAAAAGCCAGACCCAAGGAGCTTACCGCTAAAAAGTAAACAAATGATGTCACGCTGAAATTCATCTATAATTTTTTTCACATTACCTGTCCACTTTACAAGGGGGACCACATGCAATATGACAAGTGGAACGAATTTTATAGAATTTAAAGTATGTGTGTTTAGTTATTTATTATTTTTTGTTTCTGATTTTGTAATCTAATGGGCAATGACTGTATGCCCTGAAATGACTGATTTTTTTAAATTTTGATGTGTTTGACAACCTTTTTGGTGGAAGATTGATGGGTAATGGTAATATACGACATGCTGAATGAAATTATTTTTGTTGATTTAGATGCGTTTCTCATGAACCGATCTGTTTTACATGTTGTGTAAACTTTTGTTTACGAACCGTATACAATGTTTCCAAAATAATGATCTTTGTTGATTCAAGTTTATTCGTTGCTCATTGATTTTTTGACATTTAGGTTTAAAATTGTTGGAAAAAGGGCAGTACGGAACTAAAAAAGAAAATTTTTGTTTTCTTAACTGGTTGATTTTTACATTTTGTGTAAGTTTTTGTGGTGGAGGATGGTATCCAACCGCAATGACTGATTTTTCTAGATTTAAATTTGATGTTTTCGAAACTATATGGCTTTTTCATATTTTTGTATAAGCTTTTAAGGGAAGACAATATTTAAAATGTGTAAAGAACTTATATTTGTTGATTTGTGCTAACAACTCTTGCAGGCCTCCTTTTTGACATTTCAGAATATAATACCGAGGGTTTTCAACATAATCACTTATAAGATGTACATATTTTAAATGCGTTATTTCTGACATTGTTATTATCCGTGTTGTAACTGTTGGTGTTGTAACTGTTGGTGTTCTTACTGTCGGTTTTGTGAGTATTGGTGTTGTGAGTGTCGATGTTGTGAGTGTCGTTGTTGTAACTTTTTATCAACTAGATTTTACATCTTGCAAGCTGTTCTTTTTGACTTTGTGTAAGATTTGTGTGGAGGATTTAATGCGATTTGACATTTGACATTTTGTGTAAGATTGTAAGAACATTTTTTTTGTATATGCACTGCTGACGTCAGCAAAACATCTAAAGCAACCTATTTTTCATTGGCCTTTTGCCGAAGTGGATTTTTCCACGGGCCTTATCGACTAGTAATAATAATAATACGGAGGTTCTGTCTGTGACTTTTACAAAGTGGATAAAATTTCTTTGATAAAGTCTATAAAACATCGCCTATAAATTTGTTCTGTGAATTAGCAAACTTTGACGTTAGAGTAATATTGACGTCAAAGGAAAGTATATTAAGAGTAGTGAAGCTATTGCATTGCACTTTTAAATTTAAGGTTAAATAACTTGGAAACGGGTGGAAATAACTGACGTCATGTCCTGCGTGGGTAACTAGGGACTACCTGGGACCAATTTGGGTAAGTTTCCCAAACCTGGGTCCCCGAATCTGTTTGATGACGTCATCAAAAAACCTTTAAACCTTGATATCTCTGCAAACCTTTGTCAAAAGTACATAATCCTATACATTTTCTTCATCAGCGTTTTAAGATCTATACGATGAAGGCAGCAGGTATACAAAATTCTAAAAAAATGTTTTTAGGGGTTTGATTGACTGGCCATTGCTGTACATTCATTTATTGAAGTAGTCACGTTCTTACTACAAAATGGAGTTAGCTTTTTCTTTTTTGTACTTTTGGAGAGATTTTGTCAGGATGATCTAGAGAATTACTTTGGTAGACAACGTGCTATTGGACGAAGTCTGATAATCCAAGAGTCAGAGATGTCAGTTACAACGATAATACAATTAAAACACAGTACTCAGTTACACCGATTGCAAGTAATGTATACGTAGACAAGAGAAATTCAACATCATTATTGAGACAACCCTGCCAAAAAGAAAGAAGACACAGCAACGATATTGACACTACGTACCAGACATGGACAAAACCGTCAAACCAGCTATTTTTATAGCCACAAATGTTTTGAAAACATTACATTGACTCTATTACATTTAACTATTCTTTAGTTCTCTTTATACTGCCGAGCTAGAATATTGCACACTTGGCTCAATGTTTGGTGATATAAAAGGTTGAGTTCCCTTTATACTGTGGAACTGGCCAAAATTATATTAAGCGGCAAAAGAGAAGACAAGGAAAGACATTTTGGTTGAATTGAAAATTTGCCGGAATTGGCAGATTTGACAAAATATCCACCAAAAGAAGTTTTTGTTTGTCATCCGCCAAGTTTTCACATGAGGATTTCAATAAATATGCTTAATAAAGTTATTTATTCGTTATCTGCCAAATTAAATATTCGCTAAAATAAATTACCTTAAGTGGGAGACTTGTTTTTGAGAGGTCAAAAATAATGCATTTTGCGAAAATTAATTTTCGCGAATCTACTAGTATATATTTATTCAGTTCAATATGGATAAAATTTGCAAAAATTTATCTCTTTCACCCAAATTAATGTTTTTTTCAAATGTGTGGCTATAAAAAAAGCCTTTTTGACTGTTTTTTAAGTCCATGTCCAGGACTTGCAAAGCTCAGTGACCAATGTCTGTTGCACAACTGCTACAACAAAGTAATTATCAGTTTATTTCTTCAAACGAGGCATTCTTCATAAATTCAAATAAATCAGAAGCCATCAACTTACACTAGATAATAGTTTATAACCTCAACGATGTCCCCATTAGAAGAAATCCGCAGTAGAAGACCTTTCTGCACCAAATCCTAGCATCTTTTTTCCTGCCACGCAAAAGCCAGACCCAAGGAGCTTACCGCTAAAAAGTAAACGGTTTTTGAGAGGTCAAAAATAATGCATTTTGCGAAAATTAATTTTCGCGAATCTACTAGTATATATTTATTCAGTTCAATATGGATAAAATTTGCAAAAATTTATCTCTTTCACCCAAATTAATGTTTTTTTCAAATGTGTGATAAAAAAAGCCTTTTTGACTGTTTTTTAAGTCCATGTCCAGGACTTGCAAAGCTCAGTGACCAATGTCTGTTGCACAACTGCTTTTTTTTCAGTTCTGTTCTTAATGACTATTTCTTCAATTTCTGTTTTGCAGCTTTGTGCTTTTCATGAACGTCTTTAGCATATGAAAATGTGCGAACTCTAACAAACAAAGTGAGTCAATGTTCAGTACATTAATGCAAATCTCTTTTTTCACTTTAGAATCAATTTCCCAAATCTTTTTAAAATTTGACAGTATATCCCTTAACACAGTTGAAACTAGTTCTTTCGCACATAAGTTGGTACTGAAAAAAGATGTTTTAGCACGGGATAACTGCTTGCATTCTTCTCAGATTGACTTTCTCTATCCCGTGTGCCATTTTTGCATGATTATAACTGTTTGTCTATATCTGATTGTTGTTTACCATAACAAAATTTTGAATGTAGTTTATGTACAATATAACCAGAAAGATACTGCAAACTTTTCACTTCCTTTTCTGAAATTTCAGCTACTTGTTGTGAAAGGTTAAATGAAGACACATCTGTTCCAGAGAGATGTATCAAAACATGATTAGCAACTTCCATTAGCAAAGTTTTAGCCAAGGTGACATCATCACACATTGTTGGCATAAGATTTTCATTGAGTAACCTACAAAATTCTGAATAAAATTTTTCAGCACTACCTTTGAATTGTTTAATTACAATTCTTAGTCTTTCCCAAAGTTCCACTCCCTTGTGAACAGAAAAATTTGAAGTTTAAAAACGCGTTCCTTGACTGTTCAGGTCGACACATCTTTCTGTACAATGGTGGCACATTCCTTCACAATAACACATAGTTTTAAAGGGTGCAATTTTTATGTTACTGTTCTTCCCTAGTAAGAGAGTTAAACGGCCTTGCAGTATCTGAGTCACTACTTTTCGTTTGATGTTTGGTATTTTTGTGTCTTGTTAATCCTCTACCAAATTTCATCACTTTTCCACATTGACTCAAATTGATCGCTTTCATCTTTAGGAAGAGATACTTCAGATATAACTGCATCTATATCCACGTTAAAATCGGCATCACTATCCAAAAATGCACCTTCAATCAACAGAAATAAGTCATCAAGATCACCACCACAAAGAAACTCATCGTTCTTCAACGCCATTTCTAACTATCTGTGCAGTGGCAGGGGGCCTCAAATAAATTTGAACAGAAAACTGCAAACAAAAGGAATGGCCCAGGAAACCAGACTACTCTTTTCTTTTTACTATGATTTAAAAAAATCGTTTGGAATCGCTTTTTTGGATTTTTAAATCTGCCAGGAGACGAAAAATTGACTTTTTTGTCAGATGGAGAACAACAACATGAAAAAAAAGGTTAACCAAGACACTCCTACGTAAACGGAAAAGTGTAAATACTGTAATTGTTTACTCAAAATCAATATTAAATGCAAATTTCTCACCTTCTTTCTTCGTTTAATATTATAACAATCTTCTTCAAGTCGATTGGCTAGCACTTTTGGAATATCCAGCGAAACAAGTGGTAACTGAACAATTGAGATGTCTTCCTAAAGTTAAAAGATTATAATACACCTAACTTATTTGATTCGCAGTTAACATAATGACCTGAAAACTATCCACCTCATTCCCAGCACTATTAATGCTACCAATGCTAATTACACTTGTATCATCTTTTTCTTCAAACACACCGTTCCTTGGCGTTTTCTTCAGTTTTTTCTTGGGTCTAAATTTTAAAAGCTTCACTAAAATCTCCCAGGAAGTAATAACTATTATGTAATCTTATTATCTATAATTTATCTTATATGGTATTACAAGAAATGCTTTTTGCCTGTTATGACTACATGGGTGTGTATTGATATTATAGTAGATAATTAAACACAGCCCCGTGGACCTGTGTGTATTAAAACGCAAACTCATTTTTTTCGTTGGAAAGTTGACGAAATAAAAGTAAATTTCTGTGTTCCGTTACATAGATACATACTACAAGGCTCTGGCATCTAGTTTTCTAAAAAATTGCATAGGCGCAACTAAATGCAGTTAGCTAGGCTAGCTCACTACATTAGCTAGTAGCTAGATTTTTAGCCTGTGTTATCTAGCGACCATCATTTTATTACGGTTCGCAGTGAAAATAGCTAGCTAGGACTGGTTTAACCCTTTTCAGTCCAGGTGACGTTTTTTCTTTAACAACTTCTTAATGCTATGCTGTATGGCTATGATACTTACTGACATTCAATGATTACCTATACACCTGCGTGCCAAAATTTTGTAATACCATACCTCTCAGAGGCTTAAATATTGGCTATTACTCGAAACCACACCCAAATACCTCTATGAAATCATTGTAATCGGGAAAATAAAATAACTCTTGTTAGGATTATCTTAGAGCTTAAAACTTGCAATACAACTTTGTTTTATCAAGCAGAATTCTTCGTTTTGTGGACACGTGATTAATCTGATTTCCTGATTATACCCGAAAACCAGAAGAAACAGGGTTTTCGTACAATCTTTGGAAACTTTTTAAGCGATGATGTACTATAAGTGTCATTATAATGTCTGAAAACCCCAGACCGAATAAGGTTAAGGTTTCTAATCTACTGTTAATATTAATTCACTAAATATCCAAAATTTAGCCCTAGCTAGGTGGGCTAGGTTATTTCTTCAGATAATTTTTGAAGATTTTGCTGGATCTTATTTCATGGAAGGAGACAACATTTGATATCATTAAAGAAGGGAGACAACATTTGATATCATTAAAAACTAATAGTACTTATCGATTAATGTCATATACATTAAAGCTATTCATGCAGGGTCGTTTTAGAACAGCCTTTTTAAATTAGTTTTGTCTATTTATCAAAATAGGAACCTTTGTTCTTGACTCTAAACAAAGAACTTAATATATGTATGTCCCAAAATATGTAAAACAGGACCAGACCGAAATTGCTCAATATTCTTGTCTTATTTAAAATGCCTGTTTTATTGGAACACATTAGCAAGAAAACATGTGAGTACATGTACAGAAAGTTGCATAAACTATAAGTGCTTAGCAAAGTATGAAAAACATACTTTTTGTTCAAAACTGTATTTTTTGCTAAAAACAAAAGTCATGTGAAAACTTTAGTGAAAATCAAAATAATGACCTGAAACTTGGTATGGCATGGTTTATTGACTGGTTTGATGAAATTAAACCACTATTAACATAGGTCCTGAATTTTGAATTTATCTGTTTTCATGGACGCTGATAAACGATTTTCTACAGTATTTATGTCAATTTTGACAAAGATTCGTGTGCAATAAAAATAAAGAGCAATTCTCATTCTCAAGTTAGATAGAGTTTAAATTGTCAGTCTTGTCTGTCGAAGCTGTCTATGAACATTTCAAAGACAATTCAACTCTAACAAATGTTACATCATTTGAGTTGACGGAACAATACCATGAGTTGATAGATTACGCAAATAAATATTACGACGTATCAAAGCATCAACCGCTGGATTTGTGGGCAATCTTATACACCAACACAGATAACAGCAGATTCAAAAGTATTTTCTTACTTGCTGAGCTATGTTTATGTGCACCGTATTCTAATGCGGCTGTTAAAAGATTTTTCAATTATATGAAAATAGTAAAAACCGATTGGCACAGTCGGCTCAATGAAAAAAACCTTACGGACTTGCTTCGTATTAAAATCGAAGGCCCTACACTGTCCCAATTTGCAGAGGAAGGCTGTAGCAATGCAATTAATCTTTGGTGGGATGCTAAGCAGCGCCGTTTTTGTGGGAAGCGTTCCTATAACCCACGACAAAAGAAAGAAAAGCGACAAAAATTCACTAATGAATTCATTGACGGATTGTTGAAGTCATCATCAAGCAGCTCAGACGAAGGCAAAGAAGATGAACAATAAATGCGTTTTCTTTTGTATATAGAACTTTTATTGTTATGGATAAACTTTGTCTTTGTTTTAAAACATCCTCCTTCATAAACGCGCACGGTTCTCTACTCTTTGAGTCATTTGATTTGCTTGCTTCCAATTCCCCGTTCCCTCTATATGGCTACTTCGCAATGCATTATGGTAGTTGTATTCCGCAAAAACGTAAACAAACCATTCATAGTAACAAAAATGGCCGAACAAGTACACTTCATCTTTAATTCTACTCAAAACCAAAGCGATATACAAAATTCTAATCAAGACAACAGTTTTTTTTAAAACTTGGGATCTCCTGCAAGCATTGGCTCTAACTTTTCATCAAGTTCAAGCTTTTTATCGCAAGCTAATAGAAAAGGAGGAGGGATAACTTGCTGTGTACCTCTCTGTCAAAACAACTCGAAGAAGAATTCAGACTTATCTTTTTATGTCATTCCTAAGACTCAGAGCTTCGAAAGAAATGGCTTTTTATGATCAGTAGAAAGGATTTTGTACCTTCTAAATCACATAGAGTTTGCTCTGCTCATTTCACTGGTGAAAAAAAGACATATATGAACAATGTTCCCACAATAGTCCCAAAAACTATCAAACCAACAGCTAGCAAACCAAGCAAAACTCTCAACAGTATCGCACACAGTTCAGTACCTTTTCGAATTACAAACACCATAATACAGCAAAAGGATTAGTCGGAATAGCTCCTGATGGATCAGTGATATTTGTCTCTGATTTGTATGGTGGACGCTTTTCGGATAAACGAATAACAAAAGATAGTGGTGTATACGATTTGCTAGAGCCTGGGGATTCTGTGATGGCTGATAGAGGATTTGAGCTCGAGGAAGATTTACCTGATGGAGTAACATTAAATATTCCACCATTTTTTAATTTTTTAAAAAACTCTCTTTTCACAATGAATACCAAAGAAAAAACACGTAAATCTTCTGTTGCGGGTATTGTTATAGCAGCAGCAGGGTAAATGGTAGAAGAAATTAAAGAAAAAAAGCGGTTACAATTAGAAATTGAAAAAATATGCTCAAATCTTTAGTTTAAACAATAGCTTATTAATCAATCTGTTAATTTCAATAGGAAAAACTTAGCAAAAGTTGAACATGTCCAACTTTTAAAAAAACTGAAGGTACATCTTTCCTGTTTACACAGTAAGTTTTTTTATCTTACATTTAAACAGTCAGATTAAACTTACCGTGTATTCTAGCCTTAACACAGAAACTTTAATCTTTTTATCATAGTCAGAACTTTGTTGATATATTTATAAAAAGCACGATGGAAATGTAGAAGCAAATATTTTCCCTCATTGCTTTAATTTTGGGCAATAACATGTATCCAGCAAGCACTTATAGTCAATTTTGCTGTGCGTTTATGATCGTGTGAATCGTGGAATTACAGTACTGCCTGATCTAAAGAAGCTTTTATATCGCTCTTCTTCGTTCTTAATTTTTTAAAATGCGATCTAAAAAATCATTTCTATCGCCGCTTTTCGTTCTTAAGCTTTTAAAATGCAATCTAACGAAGCTTTTCTATCGCCGTTCGTCATTTTAAAACTTTTAAAATGCGATCTAAAAAAGCATATTTATCGCCACTTTTCATTTTTAAATTTTTAAAATGCGATCTAACAAAGCTTTTCTATTGCCATTCTTCCTTCTTAAATTTTTAAAACGCGATCTAAAAAAGCAATTCTGTTGTCGTTCGTCGTTCTTAAATTTTTAAATCTTTATAACTCGTTGCATGTAATAGACAAAACAACAATAACATTTGCTTACGCGTTTACGAAATCGGAGATACTTAACAAATAAATTCATGTGTGAATAAAAGATATAAAAGACAAAAAATAAAAATACAAAAAAAGACAAAAAATAAATATAAATGACAATAGAGAGACGAAGGGTAATTAACTTTTTAAACATTTTTTTGTGTTAATCCCTTAGGGATCGTCTCCAAGATCGTTTCAGTTTTGATACGAATTGAAACGATTTCCATACGATGTAAATCGTTTCAATAATTTTTTTACATCGTTTCATAATCGTATCATGAAACGAATTAAATGTTTCATATTTTATTTGCGAAACGATTTTGTTAAAAATGAAACGATTGTGAAACGATTGTGAAACGATTTTGAAACTATTTTGAAACGATTAGAAAAAATTCTGAAACGATTTGATACGATTGTCAAAATATTATTTGTGATACGATGTAAAAGTCTTTGAAGTTATTGAAACGAATTTTGAAACGATGACGAACTAATTAAAAACCAATTAAACTTATAAATGTAAAATTATTGTTTCTCTTTCTTTTATTCAACACAACATCGACATCATCAACAACATCTTTTATCGTAAATATCGTAAAACAGTTTTTCAAAACTAAAAATAAACAGTTTTTCTTAAAACTAACAATTTCCTTTAAAATGGAAAATATTTCAGAAACTTATGAAACTGACGATAGTGACTGGATGTTCGACAGTGATTCGGAAACGGAACATAGTGACGAAGAGAAAGTTGAACAACTTTATCGAGGTTTGGATTTATTTTAAATTCAGTACGCGGCACCGTTGTTTTGTTCTTGTTTTTTTATTCAGACTTTCTTTTAGAAATCTTGATAACGCGAAGAGAAATGGTGCGCCTTTTTTTAATTTTTTATGCAGCTTTTTCTTTTGTTTTTAGAAATGACAAGCAAAGATAAAAATCTTTCCACGCATATAAAACACCACGATCTTGTTCCATGCATAAGAAATTATGTTGAACAAAGCTCAGCTGGAGCACATCTTCGACGTCGAAGCGATACGATGTATACAAATAGCGTAACTTTACAGGACATTGTTCGTCATGTAAAAAGTACACTGGGTATCACCGTAAGTAGAAATACCATCCATAGACTGATGGTACCGCCACGTCGAAAAACAACTTCGAGCAGGAGATTTAAAAACTTGGTAGATGCTCGTGTTCCGCCAAAACGGAACACAATGGAAAAAAGGCTTCATCCAGATTTCCATTATACAAGCGCGCAAGTGAGCATAGTGAGCCAGATGGTGACTCTTTGCGATGTTGACACACTTTGTTTGTCAGTAGACAACAAAATCAAGGTGGAGGTTGGGATCCCGGCAACCAGCCGTCGTAGGAGACATCGAACTTTTTATTTAAAAAAGGACGCCCCAAATTTTGATGATCATGATTTGCCACATGCGAATTGCAAACTGGTACCTGCTGGTTATCAAGTACTCCGGACAAAGTTAAAGAGGAGTCGATCATTTTCCATTCCTAAACCTTTGTTTCGAAAAACAAGAAAACGGTCATTGTGTAAAGGAGACACAGTGACAAATTTTATCAACAGCAAAGCGGAAACATGTGAAGACAAACTCAAAAGAAAAAAAATTAAATGGCCAAGAAATGGAAATTTAACTGTAAAACTTTTTCCGTCGCGGTTAGTAGAAAGTACAAACGTAATGCACGTAAATCATTTGATGGAACTTATCAAACTTGAGAAACGTTTTAAAAATGTTTTTAGTGTCGTATTATTGCCGATGGCGGACCTGATTGGTCAGTGAAAGGAATAATAAATTTTATGTCGTTGGGTTTTCTGTGGCAGAATTCCAAGTTGGATTCGCTGATCGTGCAATGCTATGCACCTGGGCATTCACAGTTTAATCCGATCGAAAGGAGTTGGTCGTATTTGACTAAACAAATCATTGGCGTAACTTTATCGGATAACATTGAAGGAGTTGTGCCTGCGGTGAGTGATAAAAAAAACTGGGCTAAAGTTTTAGACAATGCGACAATAGAGTGTGCTAAATTCTGGCATCAAAAAACTTATGCTGGGTTTGAAATTGTAGCAGAAACCGTGGAGGGAGGGAAAAGAACTTATGATGGAGAAGTCATAAAGAAAACAGCCCTCTCTCCAAATCGACTAAAAACAATACTTTCACTGGCTAGAAAAAATTTTAAAGACGATTTTGAAACCATTACAAATATGAACGAACTTGTTAATTCAAAATGTAGACAAATAAAAAGAAGGGTTGTTGTCAAAAAAATGTTGGAAGAAAAAGAAAACAACGTAATGAACGAATAAAATCATTAACATACCGTTATTTTTGTATATGTTTTTATAAAAAGTGTGTAAATAGTGTTTGTTATGATATTTCAGCAAAAATTTATTCTCTTTCTTTTCTCCCACGTCGTTATATTAGTGATAGTTAAAAAAGTTTGTCATAAGCAAGTGCCCCCGAAAAACGTAAACACGCTCTCGACGTTCAGCATTCTTAAATCATATTAAACAATTTCATGTTTTGAAACAGGTACAATTTTACTCACAATCGGTATGACGTCAATGAACAGCTGGTGTTTACAGAGAAAAAAAATCTATTTTTAGTAAGTTAAGCCATTATCATTAACTAAAATCACTCAGGCTACTGAAATACTGTGGTACCATTCGATTCGTAATAATAATCGAAAAAATTGTATATCGTATTAAAAAGAAGTCCAGAAGTTCTTTCTCCCACACGACACAGCAGGCAATAAGTCAGCCCTGCCCTCGGTTTTGTGAGAAGAGATGTTCTGCGAAGACTCTAACAATTGAGTCTCCTGTACAGTTTTGCTTCATGTTTAACTGTGCCGGTGACAAGCATTTTCGAAGCATGTCACCGGCGACTTCTGCGATATACAACCTAATGATGCCCTAACGTAATGAGTTCTATTAATAATTATTGCTTTTATTCTTCTTATGTAAAAAAAAATTTAAATCAAACATCCTGAAACGATCTCAAATAAATATGCTGAAACAATTTCCGAAAGCAAATCTTTATAAATAATGTTTTTATATACGCGATTTTTTACGATGTAGAAATTTACCTATGTGACAGCGCGTAGGTTTTATGGAGAGACCTTTATTAGATTAATAATTTCTTTTATGTTAAAAAAATGTAAAACAAACACCTTGAAACGATTTTGAAACGATCTAAAATAAATATACTGAAACGATCATAATGATACGATTTTGAAACGAATTATGGTTATGTGAAACGATTTCAAGAATAAAATAAAACAATCTTGAAACGATTATGAAACGATTATGAAACGATTTTATTTTTTAATGAAACAATTTACAAAATAGTGAAACGATTTCCATACGATCTGAAACGATTTCAAAAAATTAAACATTACTTTAAAATCGTTTCAAATTCGTATCACATGCTATGCTAATTAAAAAATGAAACGATTTGAAACGATTTTTTTTGAAACGATCTCGGAGACGATCCCTTAGCAGCTGCGATAATTATAAAAAACAATAAGCCACACGAAAATTTCATGCGATCGTTATACTTCACGTGTGGGACACGAACTCTATTGTTTTTGACATGCAAAAATAGATCTTGTATTTAACAATGGATATATAATAAAAACGAAAGTTCTGACGCTACCGAAAGCTCATGTGAAGGTGATAACTATTGTGCACATGTAACATTACATTCAGGCGGTATATACTGTAATTGCAATGGCTGCTCTGTAGGTAGAAAAAATATAGGGTGAGTTTGCTATTTAAGTAAAACATTTAAACATGTTCTGATCTTTAGTTTTCAATAAAATTTTTTGGATAATGTTTTCTCATCTATATCTTTCAGTTTTTACAATAAAACAGGGCCTTATTTTAAGAGTTTTGGGAAAAATAAACAGTTATTCTTAACAAGTAAACTAAGGTAAGTTGAGTTAGACATTTTGTGTCATACATATAAGCATCCATAAACTACTCAGTAAAATTTACTTGATAGCTTCTTTATACAGTTTGGCTTGTAGTGCTCTCCCACTTTCTATATCTTTGAGTAACTGTTCTTCCAATATCCAGCGATCCCAGCTATAAATAAAAACTTGATAACAAGGATCTACAACAAAATTTTTAAAAATGATCCAGATCCAATATATAATTCACCTTTTATTCCAGCCTTGGAAATGGACATAATACTCTGACACTTTTCTTCCCTTGTCATCTTTAGTAATATCTATATCCAATATCTAAAAAAGGTTATGCACATTTTGAAAACGCTTTGATATAGCAAATTAAAATTTACAGTAATTTTTCATATTGTGACCTTTGCTTCATACAGCATACATGCTTTCATTGGGTCTGGCTCATAACATAGCACCAATTCGTTTACTTGGAATTTACATTTATCTTGTGGCTTTCTGTTTTCACTCATTTTCTTAATCTAAAAAATCAGTAAGATATATTATTTATACTGTCTGGTAAAAGGACAAAATAAAATAAAATGCTTCTAATAAATTTAATACATCTAAAATCAGAAATACATTGTTTATAATCTTTTTAACTCACTAGTGTCATAATAACATCCTTGGTATGCTTAGATAACTAAAAGTGATTATTCTTAATAATTACCATTGCAAAGTATAGTGAAGCAATAAGAGTTGCACAAAGGCAAGACTGAAATTATGTAATGAAGTAGCCTATTCCACAATATCAGCCTTGTCCCCCCAAATTATTAGTTTTTTTCTATTAGAATAGAAAAGAATAGTAAGCTGTGGGAAAGAGATTGTCAATTTTGTTTTTTTGCATCAAAATTTGAGATTTTGATACATAATTATTTGTTAAGTAACGTCAAAAAGTTATTAAATTAAACCTGTGTAAAATTTTAGGTTATTCTTTTAAAAATTTATCCCTATTTTTTTTATTAAAAAATGTATCACTGTTAACTTTGTATAACTTTGTATCCTCTTTCTCAAAAAATTGTATCCCTGTTGTTTTACTTATAAAAGCTTTTAAAAGTGATCTCATGAATCTAATAAATGAATGAATGAATCTACAAAGATCATTGTGCGTTCAGTTATTGTTGTGCATTGAACATTTGTTGTGCATTTAAAGTTTGAGAACCGTTCAATGAGGAATAATGCAACATACAATAATTTACACAACATAATGTACAAAAAACACAGCTAGGTATCAATGTTTGTAAACAAAATAGAAAATTAACAAAAAAAAATTACAAAAAGGTAAAAGTGGTTTTTTTAAAAATTATTTATACCTAGTAAGCTAAAGAAGTACTTCATGTTATTCACTTTACGCTAAGCCTAGCTTGCTTTAATAAGAATTATTCTTTTTCAAATATAAATTCATTTTAATCCCAAGTCATATTTATGCAATAAAAGGTCAACATAATCTGCTGCCCCAACATTATTGCAGCAATACTAAACAGGCTGCTATTTGGTCAAAATTTATGAGATAATTTAGTTCTCATGTTTAAATTAGGCCAAATTTGCTTTTTTTAATTGAGGCACTTTTCCCTTAATTAGCAGTTTTTTACTTGGACAGTGGCAAAAGTCACGAGCAAAATATATATTAATGTAGGGTTCTAAATTCCAGTAGTGTTGCAACTCAAGAGTAAAAATGCCTTCTTTCAGGAAAGAAAGTTTTGCTGTACCAATATCACAGCAAAATTTCAGGAGTCAACTTTTGGGGGAATATACTTTCGCATATATATATATGAGAGTTTCGTATATTTTCAAGTTATTCTTAAGTTTGTATAAACAAAAGAGAGAAAAGATTCCCGTTTTTTAAAAGTTAAATATTTCATGGCAATAAACTTTCGCGATTGATTTACATTAGCGTGTTTTACGAAAGAAACTTTTGTGGCAATTAAGGCAAAATTACTGCCAAAAGTTTTTCCCCACAAAAGTTCTTCCCTTAGCTTATTTTTTGCTGGTTCTTACTGAACACTGGGCAAAACTTATGTTTTAGTGTAGAACTTTTGTGGCAAAATTTTAGCTGTTGAGAGCCTGATCCAGATTTTATTCTGTGCTAACATTAAAAAAGTAGACAAGGAGAAAATAAAAGAATGAAATAAAATAAATATAGATACTTTTTTACAAAATTAGACAAATGAAATGAAGTTTAAAATAATAATTTAGCTCTGATCTAAGTATTCAAGTGAGATTCGGCTCCCGTAAATTTCCTGCTTCAAAGACCCATTGTGAAGGCCAAAATAGTGAATAATAGTGCTAAAGGTGTTAGGGGAGTGGTGGTGGGCACTTGAATACTTAGATCAGAGCTAAATTATTATTTTAATTAAACTTCATTTTATTTGTCTAATTTTGTAAATAATAATTTAGCCTCTGATCGTAAGTATTCAAATGAGATTTCAAAGCCACCTATTTTGGATTCAACAAACAGTTTAGTAAAAACTGGGTAAGGACTAGTATATGATTAAACAGAACTACATATTTATGGTTTGTCTGTTATGACTCCTGGCAATGCCACAATGTACAATAACGATACATGTCTATTACATATATATATACAAAATCTAACGCAAGCAAATGTGTTTATAAACATTTAAGAAGTTCGTTCCCAAAGTTCTTGCTTATGGGCAATTTGTAATGTTTTGCAAACGTGCTAGTGCCTCTCCAGCCTGCCGCCTTTGCGACTGTCTTCATAGGTACGCCTATGTCCTCTGCCTTGCTGGTAGACGCACTCCTTGTAGAATGGGTGCTAAACGTCTTAATATCGATGCCAGCCAAGCCTAAGAAAGTTTTAACGTATTTTGCAATGGTGGTGATTCCGATAGGTTTATGGGGATATGCATAGGAGAGAAGTAGTTCCCTTGGTTGGTTTTCAAGGTTCTCTCGTATAAGGTCTGTCCTCCTCAGGTATTCATCTAGGCAGTGGACTATACATATCCGGTTATCGAGGTGGTACTTCTCGAATTGCAGAGGTTCCTGATGTTTGCCTGGTTTTGTTGTCTTCATGATTGTAGAGATGTAGAAAGTGTACATATCTGAAGATCGATGACGAAAGTTAACCTTTAGGGCACCTAATGTCTGGGCTCTCCGGCCACTCAGGAGGCACAACAGGGTGGCTAGTTTTTTCGTTAGTAACTCTAACTCCAGGTGCTGGTTACCAGGCAAGATTGTCATATAGTTTAATATTACATCAGGGTCATATATCACAGTGTGTTTTGGTAGGGAAGGACGTAGCTTGAAAACTCCCTTGATTAGTCTGCTAACGTCCTCGTTCTTACCAAAGCTTGTTCCTGCATCCTTTGGTAATACAGCTGACAGGGCTGACCTTGCCGCTGCGATGTATCCATAACTTGCCTTTTCTACGTGGAAAAGGAAAGCAAGGAAGTCCATACCTTGTTTATGACTAGCCCCATAATGTTCTGGGATTTTTTCACTTTCACAAAACTTCAGCCATTTCCTTAAATAGAGATTATAGCTGGATTGGGTTTTTTCTGACCACGATGCAGTGAGCAGTTGTTTAAGATCGTCAGAACATGACTGTTTTAGGTTTATTGCCTCCCTGAGACAATTGCTATCCGAAGACTTAGATTTGGATGCAGTGGATGAAAGACACTTGGTTGCTGTGGAAGCAGTAATAGGTCCATTCTAGGTAAAACAAGAATTTCTTTAATGATTAGTTCAGAATACCCTGTGAACCATGGTTGGTTAGGCCAGTCCGGAACTACCAGGATACCTACTGCCTTATCACTATGGATCTTTTGAATTACCTGGGGAAGGCAGGCGAAGGGTGGGAAGGCATAAAACGAGATATTGTGCCAATCCTCAGTAAACGAGTTTACTCCGATGCAGTTGGGATCAGGTCGATATGAGAAGAAGGCAGGGAACTGCGTATCGCTTACCCCAGGGATTAATTTTTCCTGTTGGTGTGCTTGGAAAAGTTGCTGTTGTGGCTGTGGTACGGTTTCTTTGATTGGGATTGCCCATTGTGGTAGTTGGCCCTCTTTGGGGGCTTGTAAGAGGGCCCTTTGTTTGATGAAGGCTCGAATCTTCTTTTTTGGCCTCTTTCCACGAGTGATTTGAGCTGGTTCTCCTTTTTCAGCTTCTCAAGCCTTTCGCAGACGGAGGAACCAAACAGCCATTCGGAATCCTCTTCCACTTCCGTAGCTAAGGCTACGTACTCCTTTGGCAAGGAAGGCTTAATTAAGTCTTGCCTGACCTGATTTAGCAGCTGGGAGGTCTTACCAGCGAGGTTCATGGCGTCCTTAAGGTCGTTTAACGGACCCTTTGTGTCTGCGTTGGCATCACCAGATTTCTCCACCAACGTAGATGAAGCTTTCAGAAGCATATCAACCGACGCTGAGTGCATGTTTTGGATGCCCTGCATCTTAACGTCAGTGGACCTGTGAAAATTGGAAAGTGTTTTCCAAATTTTGGTGTTTGTTCTCTTTGGGAGTAGAAAGTTGCAGTTCGATGGAATTGCTGCCGTTTCTAACTTCCACTTGAGAACATCGCCCTTGAGCCTTTTTTGCCAAAACACTTTGGCGGCACATGCCACTGATGACGTGACTTCTGGTCCCGAGGCCTTGCTGTCCTCTTCATAGTCATCAGTGGACTGTTGCCAGTACTCTTGGGCTGGCTCTTTGGTACCCTTTTTAGAATGCTCTGATGCTTCATCTTTGGAAGAAGGCGATTCTGAGCGCGTAGATCTAAACCAGAGGTTTGAACCAGTGATAGATATTCTTTCTTCCTCCTGTTGGGTACTGCATTTGCTAGCCAGAGTTCCATCTGGAACATTGGGGCTAGGATTAAGACTAGACCGGGTCCCCTCTGGGACAATAGGGTCTGTCAGGTGGCTAAGTCTTGCCATAAAGGTGTTCATGCTAGCATGGGATCGTCGCTTTCGTGTTGCATTATTCTTAAACCGAATAATTAGTAAAATGAATAAACACTAGAGGAATTATCCTAACCTAACACCAGCACTATAAACTCATTTAGTTTATTGCGAAGCAATTGAGCTTTGCGAGCGAAGCGAGCGAAGCGAAATTGTGGAGCACGTTTGCTACACGCGAGGTATACCAAGAGAATTATTGAGATTCTCAAAATTTCGATAGAAAAAAAATCATATAAAATCAGCGTAAAGAAATAGGACTGATATTTTTGCACATAAAGCTAGGGTATTTTTTTTTCTAATAAAACAAATAAGTTTGGACCGAGGGGTTAAAGTATAAGTTTAGTTAAAAATGCAATAAGTACGGCTCGTACCCCCCCACCCCCGGATTTTGACCCCCCCCCCCCGTCTTTTGGTCCGGATTATACGTCCGCCGAACTTGAACACACAAAGAGGAATATGCCGTGAACAAGAAACGGTAGTCGGCATTTTAGACACGTATATTTTACAGACCCAAAATATGCCTTATTTCTTTGTATTATAGCTAATTATGGTATAAATAATTAATTAATTACTTTGCAATTTTGCTTCTAATACTATTATAGTTGTATTTTAATGAAAAATAATAGTATTAAAACGGTTTTCTTCTTTTGAAAAAATTTATTGCTAGTCCTGTTTCTAATCGACTTTACTTGTGTATTTTAAGCTTTTTTGTTGCTGTGCTTTTTCTGGAGATTTTATTTTGATTGGAAAGCTCCTGTGTAAGGTACCCTTTCCTAAAGAAAAATTGAAGTAATTTGTACAATTATAACGCGTCGAGCTGTGTTTTATTTTATTGTTTCTAAGAAGATGTAAGAATACAATATTATCAATTTTAATTGGTTTTATCCAAATCAAGGTAAGGCTTAATCACACGAAAGGTAGCTAGCTAGAGCTCAGTTTTGTATAAAAGAATTGAAAGTAATTTGTAGAATACATATGGAGAAGCTGTATTACTACCTAACTGATAGCCAGATATAGGAAAACCTGTAGCTAGGGCGCAGACAAAACAAATAGCTCTGGGCGCTAGAGTGAGCTGACCAACCGTTTTTTATCATTTTTTATTTATTATATAAGTAACCTGTTACAGTAATTAAAAAAATATCCTCTTTTGCTATCAAACCAACAGCAATGTAATTGTCAATAGGAATTAGTTTTCCGTACACCCTCCCTGAGAACAAGGTTTAAAACGACATTAAAACATTAAAACTGTCATTAAACAGAACTTCAAGGATGCCCAAGCCGCACCACGTCCTCTAAACGGCGTGGGCATCTTCGAAACTGCTTGTAATTTTAGAACAAGGGTGCTGATAAGCTGCATACGCCGTGTAACGTGCAGGCGTTTTTGGGCAAGTTTAGCGTTTTGCAAAAAAATTGAAGTATTCACCCGAAAAAACCTGCATAGACCATAAAGTAAACTATGTGGTAGTAAAGTTCTTAAAAGAACTGTTTTTGATGTTTTTTGATAAAATTTACTTGATAAATAACTTTTAATTTTTATTAACTTCTTTCTCTTAAAGCATCTTTTTCCAACTATCGTCCACAAGGTATGTTACAAGGAATTGAATTTTGAAAATGCTCGAGGCAAGTTCGGGAAAGTGCGGGCGGTTTTGAAAGACAATCACTAATTTAATTGGAAAAGTTGCCCGAACTCGCCCTTATATATGTGGCTGTTTGCAGCTTATTGACACCCTCTTATTTTAGAATATTCTCAGGAATAATAGACCAAGAGAAATTACATCACAGTTTTTTGTCCACCGCTCACGTGTGTTTGAGAACAACCCACATAACAAAGTTCATTATTTTTTAAATTATTTGTGTAAAAATTACTATTTCATTCACGATAAACCGATCACGATAGTCATTTTATTCGCCCAACAAAGAATCCTATCCAAGGTGCTTTTCTATTAGTGCTGAATTTAATAATTGACATGGTTCAGCATAGTTTTTAAAAGGGTCTGATTGCAAAATATGATTGCCAAAGTTCAGCACTTGTAATATTTGTGTATTTGTGTACTCAGCTTCTAAAACACACACAAGAGACATTATAATTTCCTCTGCGTGATTACATTAATGTTGGTTGAAAAAAAACTGAATGATGAGAAGCATATGTTTTTAAATGGGTCTAGGACAATAAACTTATTTAATTTCCCTTGGCCTTGCATCAATCAAATTCTGAAAAAATAAACACTTCTAAAATGATTTTGTCAGATTTGGAAACTGTTGGTATGGTTGGAACTTTGCGTATAAAATTAGTAAAGTTGCCAAATTGTTTAGTTTTTTTCTTTTATACTTTTCCGAATTAGCCTTAATTATTTATAAGATGAAAAACAGCGCTTTCAATTCCATTGACTTGGCCATCCCTTAAAGGCACTGGAAGCTTCACTATATGAAAATGTTTTCTTTTTCTTTTAGATTGTGTACAATGGGAGTGAGTGATGTAATCTTCTAATGCGTGTGGTGAAAAGAAGGCGAATCCGTTATTGTTTTCCTGCCCAAATTTGAAGCTATTTAATAAATCTTGATAAAGTTAAAAAACTGTTTGATTTGTTTGTTTTTGTTTTAATTGTTTCCCGTGAGTTTTCGAAATTCGTTCCAGCAGATTCTGTGGCTTCTACTGCCGGTATTTTTACGTGAAAAAAATACTGTTTTGTTGTGAGGTCATTTACGAAATCGTTACGTTAGGACCAACTTCTGCGGGTTGTACAACTCGATGTATCACATGTCTTTCGGAATACTGCTAAAAGTGTAATTTTGTATTGCGCTCTTTACTTTTACCATTCTGTGGGAAAAGGCGGTACAAAATTTTAACACGCGTTATTCGTTTTTGTTAGTTTCGCGTAATCTAATTTTCTCGCACATCAAATACTCGCGCAGTCTATTCGCAAAAAAAACTGTTTTTGAGCAACGAATTGTTCCGCAGAGCGTTCATTTTCCTACCTCGTCCCCAGGGTTCTTCTATATGATATTCAATTTTGATGTATTTCGGAAGATGTTAGCGCCAAAGAAACAAGAAGCGCTAGGGACAAAGTATTGGATAGTTTAATTTTGCTTGCAACTTGCGAAATGCTTCGCAACCTTTTTTTTAATTTCTAGTATCACTTAGCTATGTATCAATACAAAAGATACCTAAACGTGTCTACTCGAGCACTTGGCACTTCGCGTCCGTTCACATTTGTTTACGAAATCGAAAGAGGAAATTTACGGAAGCCGAATCTCATTTGAATACTTACGATCAGAGGCTAAATTATTATTAAACATACGTTAAAAATAAGTTTTAAAAATATCAAGAAACACAAAGAAACGCATCAAAAAGCAAGCAAAAAAATTTTTATTCAACTGTCCGTGACAATTGCACTACAGGAAAGCGTAAACAAAACAAATCTATAAAACAACCTTTAAAGGGGTTGTGGTGTGTTAGAAGTTGCATAATAGACCATTTCGGAGGAATTAACGAAAAGGCAGTCATTGCCCCATTTTTTTTTAAATTTTTTTTTGGACGCACGCACCGTGGGCTTGGCCAGATGCGCTTTAGGGGCCTTAAACAAATGCGTGCGAGCGCGTAGTAAGAAAAAAAGAAAAAAAAGGAATTGGAACATTTTACAATAAAGTTAAATTTTTCTTCTTATAATAATAAGACGAATCTCTCTTTTCACCGCACTAGGTTTAGATATAAAAACAACAAAGCATTTTGTGTTATCTTGTGTTTTAAAAAGTTTAACTAGATAGTTGGTAGATCACTTTATTTTATTTTGATTTATTTCCAGTTAAGCAACAAAATGATGATGATCTAAAAAACATTTAAAAAAATTAAAAATAGTGATGGTCCCTAGAAATAACTAGAAATAACAGATAAATGTCATCAGCAACGGAAGTTGACTGCTAAATCGGCTTGTTCCGCCGTAAACGAAGCGCATTTGCAATGATACCATTGCGGACATCGTGTACATTGCACCCAGTCAACTTCGTTGTCTTTGGGTTTTTTTAGACATGCCTAAAATCAAGAAGAAGAATCATAAAAGTTCGAACTCATTACGACAATTGATTGCTTGTGTACTCATAAATATGAATATAAATGCCCTTACCCGACACATTGAATGTTCTTTCTGAATATTCTTTCATGTACGTGCAAATGGAATACAATTTCCGACAATCGTCTTATATATATGTCTTCTAAAGCCCATTGGATCGCATTTGTCAGTTAGCTTGCCACCTTAACGAAAGTCATAAAATTTTATTAACAAAACTTATGAAGGTATTTAAATTATACGTCTTCATTTCTTAATTTCGCTTAGACAAGTCCTATAAATGAAACACTTACCTGACATTATCTTTGACGCGTAGAAGCATCAGTATACACCACAGCTGCGTGCATCTTTCTGCATCACATGTTCTTCTGTTTTGATGGATATGTTGGTTACGTTTTTCCAAAATTTCTTTTGGAGAATTTTCATTGCCACTGATACCGCATCGCTATGGGATTTTAGATTAGGATTGTAGTCGGTTGTCATGGGGTCGAGTACAATGATCGATCCACTTTTCACATCCACAACTGTCAAAATCCAATGTGTGCCGCCGTCGTTGTATGGTATAAGCACGTACTTGATATTATATAAGTCGATTTTTGAAAATAAGCCTCTGATGGACTTGAAGCGATCTATAGCAAGTACCTCTGCCGGATCAAGATATATCATGTCGGTGTTTTTACAGCGTAGGTGAAACAAATAAGCTGTAATGATCTCATCTTGTAGCCAACCAGGTCTACAACCACGTTCGACATTCTTGAGTTCGCGCAGTTCAGATTCAGTGAATGTGACCTCCAAAGACAACAATGAAAAAAGTAATTGTGACACAATCAAACTTCAGCAATGGTAATCGCATATCGTCAAACCCCGACACCCTGGGCGTCACATTAGGGTTAGTGGAATTATTTTCAACGACAATTGTTGACAAGCCGATGCTTTTGTTGGAGGTTGATTTTTTTTTCCGTTCCTTGATGTTTTTAGATGATTGAACGGTAGGTTTTTGTTTTTCCAATGGTGCTGGAACAACTGTAGGTACATTCATGTAGGTGTTAGATTTATTGCCATCCACAATAATCTGTTTTTTCTCGTAAAACGGATATGAATAATTACTTCTTCGCTTTAGTGGAACCTTTTTGGTCTTTTCAAAACGCCCAGGACGCAACTGTGTGTCGAGTTTTTCATTAGGACTAATTTCCCATTCTGTTTCGCTGTAAATAGGTGTTAAAGCAGCCATAGAGTCAACGGAATCAGCGGAAAGCATTGCTACAGCTTTGCACTGCGTAATAATGTCTTGCAGCTGTTTGTTGATGTTGGGTAAGCGTAATGATGCAACAATAGGGTTGTGAACGAGTTCTCCTAATTTTACTGTGCTCTCTTCATATTTCTCAATTTCAGATCTTCCTATTTTTTGTGGAGTTGTTGCGATAGGTTCCACAAAAGCGAATTCCTCGTCCTCCGTTGATAACGCAGTTGGAACTTTAGCGGTCTTGACGTCAGATGTATATATTGCTACCACTAGTGAATGGACTTTATGAATATGTTTGCATATCAATTCTGTGTCCAGACAATTGCAGGAATATAAATGAGCGCACAATCCAAAGCATGGTAGCTACAGGCATCTTGAGCGTGAAATAAAAGAATGTTATTACAAAATATATAAATATTATCTTTCGCATTAGGAAGCAAACAAATGTATGAAATCGTTTTACAGCGAGTTTTAAGTTTTTAAATTTCTCCTCAATCTTCAAACTTCTAACCTTTAAATTTTGTTTTGTTTTTTTTGTATTTCGTATTATAACATTTTTTACTCACCTATCCAAGCAATCGTTGTCGGTGCATTTGTTTTCAAACATCCTCACGTTGTACTGACATCCATCGCGACTTTGGGACTGTACTGTCCATTCACTTTCTGACAGCTTTTCCACTTTAGCGTCTGATATGCTTAAACCTTTGGTATGCCTTGAGTCCTCAATAGAAATATTTTTTAAATTTCCGTAATAAGTCAGGCTTCTCTTTCTATGCCAATAGTCCTCTTCTTCAATGGTTAGCAGCAAATTGATGAGGTCGTCAATTCTTTTATTCGGTCTTTCCATAAAGAATGTTTTCAGTTTGTTATGAAACGATTCAACAAACATATTAGTATCTGTGTTGCAATGTTCAAACTGCCTGTAACACATCGCCCATTTTTCGGCCCTTCGAACATAGCGGTCCTGAAAGTACTTGGCAAAAGCAGGAGCAATTACAAAACATTTTTTGAGGAATCCCCTTTGCAGAATTTCAAATTGTGAAGCATCTTTTTCATTTAAAATAACCAAAAGGTGTTGCATTACTTCATCTTGCTGACTTTCTGGAACTAATTTCAGATTCCTGCGCCAAGCCCGGGTTATGTGCCACTTACACAGATGGTGCTTAGTTTCTCCAAAAACAGCAGAAAATGCGTTCCACCCGGAATTATCATCGTCTGTCATCAAACAGTTAACTGTGAAGTCGCCAGGACATCTGCTTTTTATTTCTTCTAAGAATGGCCGGAGAGTTAATTCGTCATTTCGATTGGATATCAACCAACCCACTGGATAACCTTTATTAAATTCATCTGGCACGATCACAGTTGTCAATGGGAACTCATACTTGTTCGTGCTGTGGGTGCCATCTATACAATGTACTTTGTTTGCACCCTTAATGAACATTTCCAGCTGTTCCCTTGTTTGAATTCCGATTGCAAAGAGATCCTTTTTGATATCGATATCATCGTACATTTTTGGCCCAATAGCAACTGACTGTCCCTGTGGCTTATACACAATAATACAGTTTTAATTTTCCATTTCTAATTTTTTCACCAACAAGTGAGTTGATGTGCTGTCATCAGGGTGTAGCCTTCTACCGTATTTTATGTGTCTTTTTATGTCAGTAACATTGCTCTTACTGACCAGATGTGCCCGCGTTATTTTTGAGTCGTTTTCCCTGGTATTACGGTTACCCATCCCGTCACGTAAGTCCTTGTATACTTCGTTAACTGGTATACCAATAGACAGTTTTGCATTTATTTCCTGGCGGATGGTTGATGGTATGGGTTGAAAAACAGTATTTTCTAAATTGACTGCGTGGCTATGAGATGTGATATACTCTACTCTAATTTCTTTATTAACTTTGTCCATGTGACAGGTCAATCTAGCTGGGCAAAAGCGTCCTGTTTTAATCTGACCGCGTTTAAATTTTTTCTCTGTTTTTCGAGCTGGTTCACCTTCTTTTCTATGCGATCTTCCGTCCCCGTCATGCTGGCAAACGTAATAAGCGTATTTCGTTAATTTAGAGTCGCCATCCCCTCTTTGTTTTGAAAAATATATGTGTTTATCTAATTCTTCTTTTTCTTTCCATTCCATGAACATCTGTTCGTCCTCAAATACCAAATTACGAACGTTTGTCTTCGTACCATGGAATGTGATTAGGTGTGATATCATTCTACTTTTGTGGTAAAAAGTCTCTTCACAACCAGGGAATGTACATTTTGAACGCTTACCCTGATCAGTTAACGTAGTGTTATGTTTCTTCAACATATGCGCTTTTAACTTATTTTTGCGTGTATAGTTTGCGTCGCATTCATCACATTGAAAGGTGGTTACATTTTCTGTGATGACCTTTTCAGGGAATTCCGTATTAATTCCATCACTTTGCTTTTCGGCAGGTGAATCTGAAAACATGAGTAAAAAGGTTAGAAAAAAAGGAAAATATTTATCATTCAAAACATTTATCTTTATCGTATTTTTTACTTACCCGATCTTTCATCATGGGTAATTATAACTTCATCTTGAAGTGCTTGAAGCTTCTTTTCTCTTCTGCGCTTGTATCTTTTAGTTTGCTCTAAAATAATAAAAAAGTGCCTTGCCTAAAAACTCAGAATTTTTTACTTATTTTCTCGCAAGGACGCTACTTTCTAGACGTATTACATTTTTTTCTTCTTCTTAATTTATTTAACGTCGGAGAAATAACTATGTACATATAGCTTTCTGATATAAAAAAATAAATAAATACATACTTATAAATATACAGGAAACTAATCAAATCCGACAAAAATTTGTTTATAGTTTTATGAAAAATGTATAAAAATTATGAAAAATTATTTAAATAGACCGAGTGACTGAAATCATACTCCTTTAGTTTCGTTTTAAATTTTTTAAGGCTGTTACAACTTTTCAATTCGGAAGGTAAAGTATTCCAAATTTTGGGCCCCAATGAGCGAAGACATTTTTCCCCAAAATTTTTAGTATTAAAGTTCAATGTTTTAAGATTATTTAAATATTGACTTCGTACTGGCCTGTTTCTTTCGCTGCGTTGAAAGATGTCTAACATAAATGGCGGATTTAAATTATTAAGAGATTTAAAAATCTCTATACATAGATTTCGTATTCGCATAATTTTCATGTAGTTACTTTTGTTCTTGCTAGAAATGTACTTTTCTTTTCTCTCTGAATATCCGCTATCTACAAATTTTAGGGCTCGCTTATGGAGTTTTTCGACCCTAGAAAGTGATTTTGAAGATGAGAAATTCCAAATAAGTGGACAGTAGTTAAAGTTTGAATACACAAAACTTTCTGCTAAGACACTCTTAGCTTTAAAAGGAAGCATGTTTTTAAATCTATACAAAGCATTTAGTTGCGCAGATGCTTTCTTGCAAACCTCATTTAAGTGCTGATCAAATCTAAGGTTATTGTCAATTTTTACTCCTAACAGTTTGACTGTGTCTTGCGAATATATGTTTTTATCTCCGATTCTTATCAGTTTACTACTTGTGTTTTCTATCCTATCTTTGCTGATTATAATGCATTGAAATTTGTCAGGGTTAGCAATCATTTTATTTTCATGTAGCCATGCTAATGCCTGCTCAGACTCACCTTCTAAAATTTTAATGAGGTTTGGAATTGAATTGGAAAAGCTTGACAATGTATTATCATCAGCATAGTTGTGTAGGTCACTTCTGGTTATAAAAAGAAAAATATCGTTAAGAAAAATATTAAAAATTATCGGGCCTAAGATTGATCCCTGCGGCACACCTGAAAGAATCATTTGGAAAAGACTGTAGTGTCCGTTTATACGAGTAGATTGTTCTCTATTTGTTAGGTATGACAGGACAAATTTCATTAATTTCAAATCCATATGCCTCCAGTTTAGCGATTAGTAAATCATGTGGCACGCAATCGAATGCTTTTGATAGATCCATTAAGACTGCACCAACCACGTAATTCTTATCAAGTTTTTTTTTCCATTCTTCTAGTAAACGAATTAAGACATGCTGTGTGTTATAGTTTTTCCGATAGGCTGACAAAAATATTGAAAGTTTCGATTCTATGAAAGACATGATTTGATCCTTCATTATGTTTTCATAGAATTTTGAAAATTCATTCAACACACTGACAGGTCTAAAATTTTTAATGCTATGTTTGTCTTTACCTCCTTTGTCAAGAGGTGCTACCGTTGCACGTTTGGCTCCATCGGGAAAAATATTCAATTTTATGCTGCTGTTTATAGCATTTTTCAATGGGCCAATCAGATATTCACTAGCTAACTTCACAAGCTTTGGGGGTATTTTGTCTCTACCTGGAGAGGAATTTATGTTTAAATTAGTAAAAAGTTTTTTGATTGTGTTGTCATCTACCTCCTCAAAGTTAAAAAAATTTATATTTTCGTTGCAGGCTTTAATTTTGACAATACTCGGATGACTCTCGTATGTTTTAATTATCTCATTAATTAGTCTCTCTTTGTCTGAGGAATTTCGATAATCAATTGATATTGGCTTGGTTCCACTACTTTTTTCTACAATGTTAATATAGTGTTCATTAAATAATTCAGCAAACTCACTGTCATTGGTTATCTGAGCATCATCTTTGATAATCATAATGTTATCATTGTTCAAACCACTTTTATTGGTTATAAACGGCTTAATAGTTTTCCAAAAAGTTTTATTTTCTACAATCCCAGAATCTATAACATTTTTAAAATACATTTTTATGGCTTTCTTTTTGAGTCCAACACACTTATTTCGTTGTTTTTTATAGTTAATCTTGTTTTCTTCAGTAGGATCTTTATTGTATCGGTTTTTAAATCTTGACCTGGTATAAATGGCTTGCCTAAGTTCTTTATTCAAAAAAGGTGCTTTATTTCCCCTGAGCAGTTTCTGTTTTAAAGGGGCATGCTTTTCAATAATAGAACTAAACGTTTTTGTCAAGTGGTCGTAATTTGAAGCAGGGTCATTTTCATTAAAATCAAAACGTGTATTCCTAACATCAGAAAGAAACTTTCTCTTATCAAACTTTCTGTTACTTCTATAAACAATTAGTTTTGGTTTCAATCTTACCAGATGAGATCTTAGGAAAGTTGTAATCATCAGATGATGGTCACTGAGTCCAGTCTCAGTAACCATAGTGTTTTGAAAAGACCTTTGTTTATTTGTTAAAATAACATCAATTGATGTTCCTTGTTCACTTGCAAAACATGTTTTGCCTTTGACTAAGTTTTTTAGGTCAAAAGTATCGCAAAGAGAAGTTATGTAATGATAATTTATTTTTTCATTTTTATTATGAGTATCAATGTTTATGTCCCCCATCACAATGATGTTATCACAAAATGAGAGTGTTTTGTTTAGAATTTTCTCCAAATCTTCAAAGAAACTTTGAAGATTAGAATGACGTGGTGGACGATAAAGGGTGATAATAGTCCATTTTTTGTTTCTGATGTTTAGCTCAGAACATATAATTTCATTACTTGTAAGGTTAGCTATGTTTATTTGCTTACAAACCACTCCCTTTTTTACATACTCAATTAGCCCACCCCCATTTTTATCCCGATCTTTTCTAGATCTTAATTCATAATCATCAATAGTAAATTGACTATTTGGAAAAGTACTATCTAATTTTGTTTCAGATAATACAAAATAATCTGGAGCAAATTTCACAAAGATTTCCCTTAAATCAATTATTTTTTTCCTTAAACTATTTATGTTCAAATATCCTATCAATAGATTGAAAGGATTTTTGATTCTAATATCACAGACATTTTTCAGAGAATTTTTATATGTAGAATCATGTGATTGGTCAGTCTCAAATTGATCATTTAATTCCTTATTGTATTCAGAAGAAGTAACCCCATATGGATGTGTTACACCCTAGTAGCAGGATGCCGTAAGTTCAGTGCTTATCCTATCAGAAATCAGTATACATTCGTTTCTATAAAATCCAGACCTAAAAAATTATTTATATAAAATAAGAAATTATTAGCTAACAAAACTTTACCACTTTCCATTAGATGTAATCCATCTTTCCATAAATTAGATTCCATAATATTACTATTGTCGATAAAAATATAGCCATATTTCTTTGCCTCGTTCTCAAGTATATGATTTAACGATTTGATAAACTCAAAATCAATACGAGTACAGATAATAACACTTGAAATAAAAACTTTTTCGACGCCATGATCGATGTATACGCGTGATAGTTTGATTATTTTTTCTGCAATTTCATTAACCGATGATTTATTTCTCTTTATATCCAGCAAGTCGTTTATTCCAACATGCACAACTACTATTTCTGGCTTCTTATCTACTAAGGTTGGTAAAGAGTAATGACCCAAATTTTTAATATTTGAACCAGGAAAAACTTTAAATCTTGCATCACCGTTTCTCAAATGATTATTGAACTCTCGAGTATTTATGCCCTTTGTGATGCTATCACTGATGATTCTAATCTTCTTTTTATTTTTACGGGTTTCAGATGATTTGATGTTATGTTGTAAAATATCTCTTTCTGGAGAAAGGTTAATAACGGGATTTGGTCTTCTTAAAGATTTATTTGGTTGTGGTGGTGCGTAACTTTGATTATTCGTAAGTGGTTGTGCGTCATAGTGATTATTGTTGTTTTGTTCGTTCTGAAGTGTACTAAACCGATTTGAAAGACTGAATCTATTATTATATCGTTTCTCTATCTTCCCGAGGGACCTTTCTTTACTTCGTTCCATTCATTGGTTTCTGATTTGTTTTTAATTTTTTCATGATTATTTTTGTTTATGTCTTGTAACAAAACGTCCCTCAACAAACTTTGAGATTCTTTTATCTCGTTTTTTAAAAAATCGTTTTCTTCCTTCAAGTGAACAACCAAATCATTTACCATATTTTTTCTTAATTTACCGACTTCATACGATACGTATTCTTTCAGGTCCGATACCATTTTAACTATTTCTTTTAAAACTTCAAAGTTTTTAACCTGTTGTAGTTCCTGAGCGAGAAGATCGAGGTGGTCTACTTTTTCATCTGGTTCTTGGATATCATCTTCCCCTTCTTCCCTACCAACACTCGTAATTTTGCCAGTACAAATGTTTTTACTTATCCTATAGCTATCCTATAGGTAATCCTCGTCTGTCGTTGAACAGTATATTTTACCTTTTCTGGACTGAATTCTTTCGACTCAACAATAATACTGTCCATATCTGCACGTTTCTTTCTTCCATGAATATTTTTAATAGATTGCAAAACGCTTTCTTCTAATACTTCCATATCCTCGGTGTAATTTACTAAGATATCTTTAGCCGCCATCTTTCAACCTGCTGCCACCACCGACATTCGCATTACAAATACGAAAGGTAGTTGGGAAGTGCATACATAACTTACTAGAAACTTCTTTTTCAACAACTGAAAATATTTTATTTAGCTCTGTGTTGCATTCATCTTCCGAAGAACTGTCAACTAAAAAAAAGTGTATAATACTGTATATTGGAAACAGTTTGGCGATTACTTTTTAACATTGAGGATACTTTACTCATCTTACTCACTCACCGATTATTGAGTACTTTGCTTTGTTTATATTTTGCTTCAAGCAACCTTGTGAAAAATATTTTTAAAAGACTAAAACATTTTGTGACAGTGTCTATGAAGTAAAAAATTACATTTTAGAGACCTTACCTAATTCTTCCCTAGTTTCCCTTATAATGGCTTTGTATAAAAGCTTCTCCCCGATAACGTTTGAACTTGATTCTTCTACAAACAAGAAAACACTCATTGAAAAAAAGGTAAAACATTTGGCGAGACAACTTTCATAAAGAAAATACAGTTTTTCTCACCTGTTTTTTCTGTTTCCATAACTAATTCTTCCACAAACTATCTACAACAAATAGTTTAGCCGAGAACAAGCACCCAGCACAAAGTAAATAAACGTTTTATATATAATTTTTAATATTTCAAAAAATGGACTAGCTTCAAATATGTACTAACTCAATTTCCTTGATGATATGATTTTCCCGCGCGCACGTGGGGTTTGTTTCGATGTTTAAGCCTATGCCTTTAAACCCTTGATTCCATATTTGGTATTAAACTTACAACGGAGTGTAACGATATCTTCATCTGAGAGGTTATTTAAAAAATGGGACAATGACTGCCTTTCCGTTAATTTATTTCGAGGAGATTATGCGCCATTATGGATTTTCGAAGCCCGGTGGTGCAAGTTGAACTTTGGACTTCACGTTTTATTCAGTCTTTTCCCTAAAGGACGTGCTGGCGGCTACACGTAGAATAATCTAGGGGGGCAGAATATTCTACTACACGGCAGGACAGTTTTGCTTTTTGTTATCTGTTTTTATGTTTGTGATACTAATTTTATCATATATATTTTGAAAGATACTTTTATTATGCACTTATTTGTACTTTTAATTTCTTTTTAAACTAGCTAGCTAGCTAGAGGTATCCCAAAAATGCTTTTAGGACACTGTACTGTAGCTAGCTATAAGTCTGTAATTAGTAATTAATGCTTAATTAAAGGTAATTTCATTTTATATTTAGATATTTAAAATTGTGTATTAAAAAGATATTAGCATTGGATTTTAAACTTGGATTTTTAGAGTGAAATTTTTGATTTTGGAAATTCTTTACTGGATTTGGACTTGAAGTTTGTTTTTGGATTTGTAAAGAAATGTTTAGGTTGTAATATTTGTGAAGGTCTAGAGAGTTATAATCCATTGTCAAAATACTTGTCAAAACTCTACAATGTTATCTATTCCTAAAGTGAAACTTAAGCTCGCAAAATAATCTGGCTTCTTCTCTATTATGCGTCTAAAAATTTTTAATGCACTGCCCATAGAGATACAGTGAGCAGGTTCAGTTGCAAAGTTTTAGGAATAGACTCAGTAGTTATTTTAATTGCAAATAATTTTTATTATTTTGATATTTTGATAATTTTTGTTTTTCGATGATAATTACACTAATCGTATGTTTGTCCCTTGATTCGTCTACCTAAACACTCCTATCTGAAGTCTTCCAAATGTGGTATTAGAAAGAATACCTGTCTCTCTTCCCTGCTTTTGCCATTGCCGTATAATTTTTTGGTACGCTTCCCTTATTGAAAAATATCAAAAAGGGAAGAATGATGAGTTGAGTTTACAGACGTAATTCAATTTTTTGTTTTTCTATGTTATTTGTTTCAGTCTCAATGTATATTTTACATGATTTTTTGTTATATATACGTATGTCTTTACGGTTTCTTTATCAGGACACGCAACTATAGCAGTAATTTATTACTAAAGTGTAAATCTTTATGATAAATAAATAAATTACTCTTTGAATCTCGTTTGAATTATTGGCATAATAAGTTCCATAGCAGAAAAAGCTCTGGCGATTAATTCAACTATTACCCAGGCCACAAGAAGTCAGTCAGCTGCCTCACGCTAAGTTCTAAAAAATCCTCATACGTTGTAAGAGCTGACAAAGAAGTCAGTCAGCTGCCTCACACTAAGTTCTAAAAAATCCTTATATGTTGTAAGAGCTGACAAGAAGTCAGTCAGCTGCCTCACACTAAGTTTTAAAAAATCCTTATACGTTGTAAGAGCTGACAAGAAGTCAGTCAGATGCCTCACACTAAGTTCTAAAAATCCTTATACGTTGTAAGAGCTGACAAGAAGTCAGTCAGCTGCCTCACACTAAGCTCTAAAAAATCCTTATATGTTGTAAGAGCTGACAAGAAGTCAGTCAGATGCCTCACACTAAGTTCTAAAAATCCTCGTGTGTTGTAAGCGGCATAATTCGATCGTAAAAATATGTTTAAAGTTGATATTTAATCAACTTTAAACATCACTTCAGCGTTAAAATAATAAAAGACACTCAGTATCCCTACGTCCTACACGTGTATTTAATTGCTATTTCTAATAAATTAATAGATCAAATCAATACGCTTAAATAAATGTTGTCTGGTGCTATCCCCTGTTACTTAGATAAAAACATAAGAAGATCTAGGCACGCTAAGAGTGTTTACAAAACTCGTTTCTTTTTGTGTGTTTTTAGAGAGTTTTCTACTACGGCATATAGGGTTCAAAGTTCAACTTGCGTGGTGCAGGCTTCGAAAATCCATAATGGCGCATAATCTCCGAAATGGTCTATAAACTTTTTGAGTTAGGCAGCGTTTACATGAAGCCCGTAGTGAGTTCAAACCGGTTTGACTTTCGGGTCTGTTTGAGATCGCGCTCTTGTTTACACATAGGTTTACATGACCGTTTTCAATACGGCTTTGGCAAGTGAAAAAAAAACGTCCCACTTGTACTAGTTCCAGTCCTATTTTCACTAGTCCTATTTCGCTTCAAGATGGCACCGAGAACAGTGGACATAATTAGAAACTTTACTTTGATTATATCTTTCTTCTTGAGTTCAGCTGGTGCATTGCTTACTGTCTTTACAAGAAATATGGAAATATTGCTTTCGCTTCGTAGACAACAACAAATTGCTTTACATAACGCTACACAGGATCAAAACTCACTTATCAGGAAAATACAAAAATGCAAAAAAAGGTAGCTAGCTATATAAGCTAGCTCCATCCATAAGCGAGCTATCTATAGAGCTAGCTAGCCTAACTTTTTTAGTACTGATATTGAATTATTTGTTAATTGTGACAGATCATTTTTATTGCGGGAATGCATGAGGTCATAATGTATTTTTATATAGCTATATATATAATTTTCTTTAGGCGCACTGATCTTTGGTGGAAAAATCTGATAGGTGGAAAGTTGCCAGAGGAGGAGTGGTATAGAAATATAAGAATGGACTACCCAACATTCATGAACATTGTCGATAAAATATGTGTCAATGTTGAACCAGCACATAATTTGTTTCGTGTTGACACACTTTCAGCTGAAAAAGAGTTGCAATGGTATTATACTACTTAAAGGACCAGGGATCTTTGAGAATGACATGTAACTCTTTTGGTGTCTCCCTTGCTACTTTGTCAAAATCATTGCAAACAGTTTGTGGTGCAATTAGTGACATTCTTGGCCCTGAATTGATTCGATTTCCATGTACCGAAGAAGAAATGAAACATGCTGCAATGTTATTTGAAAGTAAATTTGGCTTTCCTCAAGTGATTGGTTGTGTTGACGGGACACATATACCCATTAAACGACCCACAGAAAATGCCCAAGACTACTTGTTATAAAATGAAGTACTCCGTGAATTGTCAAGCAATATGTGATGAGAAAGGCTACTTAATTGACTTGGAAATTAAATGGCCTGGTAGTGTTCACGATGCGCAGATTTTTGCAAACAGTTCAGTGGAAAAGAGATTTTTCAGTGACCGTTACCCATTATGTTTGCAAGAGTTGATACCTAGTTACACACCTGTGCCACCATTGTTGATTGGAGACCTGGCATATCCATTACTTCCCAATGTAATGAAGGAATTTACTACCTACAACAATGCGAAAGAAGTGATGTTTAATAATAATTTATGCCGTGCACGGAATCAAATTGAATGTGCTTTCAGTCGATTAAAGGCACGGTGGAGAATTTTAAATCGCTGTGTCGATGTCGATTTGGATTTTGCTATGGAGTTAATATACTCATGTTTTCTCCTTCATAATTATTGTAAAGGTAATAAAGTTCATCCTGATTTGCTGCGAATGCAGATGATGACTTAATGATGAATCAAATTGAATGTGCTTTCAGTTGATTAAAGGCACGGTGGAGAATTTCAAATCGCTGTGTCGATGTCGATTTGGATTTTGCTATGGAGTTAATATACTCATGTTTTGTCCTTCATAATTATTGTGAAGTTAATAAGGTTCATCCTGATTTGCTGCAAATGCAGATGATGACTGAGGAGCGATGTCAGAATTGTGAGCACCACAACCAAGTCTATCAGTTGTATACATACAACTCCCAACGTGAAAAAGCTGTCAGGGAGTCGGTGATGTACCTTTATGATAGGCAGTAACATTTTTATCACTGACAGTTTTTTTTTTTTTTTTGAAGTTGTGTATATATTTTATTACCATAAAAATTTGTGATAGATTCTATGGTTATTTTCTGCTTTGGGCCCCACAATACCTTGTTGATTAATTTTCCTGTGAATCTGTGAAAAAAATTCCTTTGAGGTATGTAAATATATAACTAATTTTTCTTTTTACAAGAACAATGAGACTGAAAATTAATAACAATGGCAAGACTGATATGTTTCTGATTTTCTCTGAAACACAGTAAATGTGGCAGATGTTATAAAAATAGTTTTGTCCTGTGAAGTACTTTAACGGAAAAAAATTTTTGCGTGAACATATCTTCGCGGATCGAAATATTTTTGATTTCACGGGGACATATTTTCGCGAATGACTCAAATTTAAAAATTTCGCGGATGTTCATATTGAGAAACATTTGTTGCTTCAAAAATATGAAGAACTTGTTAAAACGCTACATACTGAGCCAAAGGACGAGATCTTTTCGGTTGTCTTTTTCGAACACAAATCATGCAGTCATAAGGGATGATCCGGATCTTCCAAAAAAGTAAAACAAAAGGCGAGGTCAAAATATCCATGATATGCTAAAAAATTAATTTTGTATGCATATGAATACTTTTTTTTAGTAAAGAATAGAAGGAAAAACGGCTCATTATTACTTGTTTATACTTTGTACCCATTCTTAACCCCTAAAACACTTGAAGTTTACAGAAAAAAATCCCGCATACTAATTTTGGCACACATACCATTTGCGCCTATTAATGGTAAAAATTTTGGCGCATGGCAAGAAAGTTAAGAATTTTTGTTAGCACTATACCGTATAACATGGCATATCAGGAAAAGTAGCTTCAAAGAAAACAAGTCATAACATAAATGGTGGTTGGTAAGGGTGAGCACTATGACCTTGGGTGTTGTATTTTGGGTACGTAGGAGGTTGTGTCTGAATTTAAGCTTTTAAAAACGCATTTGCTAACAAACCCAGTCCATCTTTTATGCCATTCCCTATCAGGTTCATGGACTCTCTCATGCCTTTGATGGCTTCCTCAGTTTGTTGCAGAGATCTTCGTGTTAACTCTGTATTCTCCCGTTTTAGCTCCAGTTCCTCTTTTGCTAGGTCGACCAGCATCATATTGCGTTGGTGTGCAGATAATATTTTTTGCATATTTACTCTCTTGCCCTTGTCTTCGGGAACGGCCTCCTCAGGCACGGTTTCTACTTGCTCCTCTTCCTCTTCACTGACATTACCAACATCTTGTTCCGTTGTTTGTAGTGGTTATACCTGGTTTTGTCTTTGAGTAAAAAAACCTTCAAAAACCCCTGTCGTTTAAAAACAACAACAATGAATGGAAACCAGGTCACCCATTTTGTAGCGAGATGTCGGAAATTTAACAAGCATCCAAGAAGGTTTTTTAAAACAGTTTTAGTTAAATGGCGTCTTCTGATGATGAAGATTTTAAGCCATTTGAAAGGGTTTTTTTTATTTTTACCACTTCTTTTATCAAAGTTTCATTTTCTTTCTATCTTATTCTTTCATTCGTGACTTTAACTCGAAAAAATTTCGACAGAATTTTTTTCAACCTCAAATGTTCTTATATGTTTTTTCCACAAAAAGGCGAATTTATGGTTAGATTTATGGATAATGATGAATACAGGATTGGCAGAAGTATGTCAAAAATTATGTCTGGTGCACTTTTTTATAAGAACAATGACGCCGAGATTTGCTGAAAAAAAGTGTAGTAGCTAAAAAAAAAATAACTGTTCCAAAATAGTAGTAGTTTTAGAATTAAGTATAGAGATAATAAACAAAGCAACTAAAAACATCCACATGCACTTACTCTACCGGCCACTTGCAGGATCAATAGAAAACTTTGAGAATCATGTTAAAAATATTCTTACTGATCACAAAGGCACGGGTAGAAACAATGCGTGTTCCCTTAGGGCCATTTGATTTTCAATTAAATTGAAAATTCAAAATCAAAATTTGTGAATAATTTTGATTTTCAATTCGATTTGAAAATCAAAATTCAAAATTCAGTTTAAAATTTGAAAATTCAAAATACAAAAATCAAAATTCAAAATTCAAAATTCAAAAATAAAAATTTCAAAACTAAAAATGACAGGAGGTACAATTGACAGGTGGTTCAATTCTTGCATACCACTATTTCGTAACAATATTTATGATGCAATAAAATTTAGGTTTCCCGCATTTTTTAGCCGACCCCCTGAACTGCGGCATATTTAGGGGGTCGTATAAACTGTTTTTCGTGTGGGTTCAAAAGGGTCTAGCCCTTGCATTAACCCCCTTTTGGTGTGTCCTGGTACATGCCTATATAATCCCTCCAGTGAGAGGGGATAAGTCAGTTGCAGGATTAATTTGCACACGATAGAAAGCGATATAAATTATGGATTCTTTATTTATTTTTTACAATGGCCGTGACGGGGATCGCACAGAAAGAACACTGCGGAGAAGCCCAGTATCTGTCCAAAGACTGGCAATGATTTACAAGGTATGCGTTATTCACACCATTGTAGACTAGCAGAGTTTCAAAGAACTATGATAATTTCATTCTTGTTTATTATAGCTGGACGTTACATCGGTGTACATAACAGAGGAATTCGGTTCCTCAGAATTTCCGAATCCGGATGGGACGTTTGATTGCCTTCGGGAGTCACCTTCTGGCACGTATTACCAAGTGGAGGGAGAACCACATCAAGGCATGACTCGGGTTGGAAACCTACCGACATCAACGGTCAATGACATCGGTGCGTTTCGAAGGCCAACAATGTTGCATACATCTTCGTCCACGATGTTGCGTAAACGTGTAGGTGCGGCTGTGGAGAACTATGTTTTAAAGAATACGGAGAACTATGTCTTGCGCACCCTTCTTCATAGAGCCTCAAAAATTACTTTCTACATTATTGATTTGAAGATGATCGATCACTCAAACTATCTTTACATAGTTTTAAGGCAGTTCGATGCCAAAAAAATCTTTCTTTTTTAAGTTTATTTTAGCGTAGCTTTTTTAAATATGTACTATATACTTAAAACGGAGAGAGGAAGGTGAAAATCTTCTTACCACTGTTTTTTATGACCCGGTTTTTATCTGTCACATGTAAATATTTTTAATTTTGTAAAAACTTGTATTTCTTTATGTTTCAAAATATATTTTATTCTATATTTTATTCACAATATGTTTTACTTATGTTTTAAAGTAGCGGCAATACTTTAGGTACATTACACATTCTCTGAAAAAAGAAGATCCTTTTTTGAAGTCTTTTGCATTTTGCATGAACTTTAAAGTCTGGCAGCGAATATATTTGCCATTAAAAAGATGCTTTACGCATGAGAACGAAATAAAAAGAAATTCAGGCTTAACCAATGTTAAAAAACACTCCAGGCCAAAGACGGTTTTTTTGCAATCGTTATCATATTTGCGTCCAAAACATCGTTAAGGAGTTAATAGAAACTAGATCTTTTGCAAAGTGTTTCAGCGAAGATTAAAAACACTCTTGAACTTTATCGAAGATTAAAAACACTCTTGATCTTGCGAGTTCGCGCGACAGATACAGGGGGTACATAAACAACATCTTTCTGTGCGCCCAACCAACAACATGGTAACAAACTTCAAAGGAGATCAAAATTAATTCAAATGCTTTTTACAAAAAAATTCTTATGTTTCGTTTGAATATTTTTTTGGAAAGGTAATCCCTACTAGGAAGACTGAAACTTTTTCTCCCACTCAAATTTTTTCCTGATAACAATGCAGAAGTGAGTGCAAAAGCAACAAGATAATAAAAAAGAGCGTTGTATCTTTCAGTGATATCAATAAAACCATGTACAGCATGTCGAAACGCGTTATAAATTTGTTCAAAGCGACTGTGACCGTCCAATGCTACGACATGCGTTGTACCGTACATTACTAATTTTTCATTTTGGTCTATATGAAGTTTGTGACCAAAATAGTCAGCTCTGTAAGGGATAGGATTAACAGATTTTGCGGTATCTGTTTGACGTCTTGCGTGATATGCTGGCGAAACAGTTGACAGGGCCTTTCCAATTCTTTTTTGAGTTACATTGAAACCGTGTTTTTGCTTAATGTATCCAGTCATCATTTTGCGACCGTATGTAGGACCAACCGAAATAAGCAATAACTTGTACAGCTTCACATCATGCACTCATACGCTAAGCACAGGTGAATTTGCTTACCTCTTTAACAGCTGAAGCCACAATGTTCTCTATTTTTTGTTGCTTTATACGTAGGCGGATGTCATGTTTCGAACAGTAACGTTTAACCGAACGTTCAGAAAATCCACGAACACCAGGATTTGTTGCTTTCAAAAACTCGCTAATTTCCTTGAAGTTTTTATGTTGTTTAGCCACATTTACAATGTAATCTCGGTCAATTTTATTCAATTATTTTGGCGCGTTAAGACATCTGAGGGCTAAGCCCGCGTAAAAACCTTGAGTAAACGATTGCATCAATCAGAACAGAAATCAATTGTTCGCCCTTAAGATTCAGTTTGATTGGCCAGCCGAGGAAAGATGTTGAAAGTCCGGGACAGTTGCGCAAACCTAACAGGGGGTCAAGTATAAATTGTTCTGTGACCTCTTTCCAAAGGTCCTGCATCATAGCCGGGTGTTTGTGTCCATGATATTTCACAATATGACAAAGGTTACAGGTGGCCAGCTTCTTTTTGTGAAGATGAAAAAAATTGTTTGACCCAGCAAAAATAGAAAATTGAAATTGCGAAATTATAATTTGAATTCTGATTTTTTGATCTTTTGCACGTATTTTGAATTTTGAATTTTGAATTTTAAAATTTTAAACTGAATTTTGAATTTTGATTTTCAAATCGAATTGAAAATCAAAATTATTCACAAACTTTGATTTTAGATTTTCAATTTAATTGAAAATCAAATGGCCCTAAGGGTACACGAATTATAGTGGACTGATAAATAAACATAAAAACGATGCGAAGAAAACTTGGAGCATAATCAATGAAGTAATAGGTAAAACAAAATTAAGCAAAGAAAAACTTCCAAAAGGGTTGAACATTGATGGAAATAAAATCGAGAACAAGTGTCTAATAGATGAGGAGCTTAATGATTTTTTTGTAAAAGTGGGTTCAAATCTGGCAGAGAAATATATAAGCTTCAATGTCAAAATCAAGGTACCCCTTGGAGGTATGGGATATGGCGATGGCGAGACTTATAAGACCATAGAGACTAGGTTCATAGATTCCTGTCGATTCATGACATCATCGCTTGACAAATTGACAAGCAATCTCATTGGTACAAACGCGGGTAAAAAGTGTCATCAATGTGCGGATACCTGTCCTGAATTCCAGGGCATAGACGCTGAGTACATCGCAAGTTTTTAGTGCAAAAATTGCGACCCAGCGGGTACCACCAAGCAGCTTCATCGAGATCGGGTAAAGGCAAGCGTACCGTCAATGGCAAATTTCATCGATAAAGATGATACCTTTAGGCTGATGCTTTGAAAAGGTGTGTATCCATATGAATATATGATGGCAGCGATTTGAGGAGTCGTAGCTACCTTCCAAGAAGGCCTTCTATAGCAAACTAAATATGAAGGGTATAGGCGATAGGGACTATACCTATGCGAGGGAGGTATGGAATGTCATTACCCCAGAGGGTGATAACGTCACCATGGGAGATATCATGACATTTACCTAACAATAGACGTCCTGCTGTTGGTAGACGTCTTCGAGACATTTTGAGGTGTCTGCCTGGACAAATACAAGCTTGATCCTGCACACTTTTACAGTGCGCCCGGATTAGCCCTGAAATTTACAGGTTCGAGAAGGATATAAGAGGACTCAGGCTGTACATCGGTATGCCAAGGCTAAAAATAAGTACATGGGAGACCAGTACGATCCGGAGGTTGAATTCTCCTACCTGCAATATCTGGATGCCAACAACCTATATGGCTGGGCCATGCGTCAAGATCTCCCAACGGATGGTTGCAAATGGGTATCGAACGTCGAGGCATTCACTGAAAGGCGGATCCGGAAGCTCATTGAGGACAATAGGCATGGGTACATATTAGAGGTTCATATTGACTACCCCAAGGAGCTACATGACAAACATAACGAGCTGCCGCTCCTGCCCGAACGTACTATGGTCCACAAGGTCGAGAAATGAGTTCCGAATTTGGAACACAAGCGTAAATACGTTGTGCATATCAGGGCTCCTCATGAGGCCTTAAAACATGGGCTTAATCTCAAGAAAAAGTGATTCGATTCAACCAGGAGGCATGGCTGACGGGCTATATAGATCACAACACGAGGTTGAGAACAAACGCAAAAAACGAGTTCGAAAAGGATTTTTACAAGCTTATGACTTTAGGCGTATTTGGTAAGACAATGGAGAATATCCGGAACCACCGCAACATCCAACTGGTTACCAACGAGGACAAGTATATAAAGCTCGTCATGAAACCAAATTTCAAGGGTTAAAGCAGGTTCAGTAAACACTTCCTAGGTGTAAAGATGGGTAAAACAGTGTCAAAATGAACAAGCCTGTATACATAGGCCAGACCATATTGGATTTGAGTAAGTTGTTCATGTACGAGTTCCACTATGATTTCATACACCCCAAATATGGTCGCAACTCTGTTACATGGATACGGACTCGTTCGTATACCACATTCGAACCCACGACTTTTACAGGGATATAGCCAACGATGTTGAGAGACGTTTCGACACGAGCGCGTATAGCAAGGACGATAACAGGCCTTTCCCCATGGGGAAAAACAAGAAGGTCGTAGGTCTGATGAAGGACGAATTAGAGGGGAAGATCATGACTGAATTCATCACCCTGAGGGCCAAGCTATATGCTTACAAGAGTCTCACAAAAGAGGGCGTTGAAAAGATGCGTCACTAAAAAATCCATCACCTTTGATAACTGGAAGAGGGCGTTGACGTCTACAAGAGCCAGATCTCGGGGAAAGTGAAAACTTATGCTTGCGCTAACGAGGTCTTCTACAACCCCAAGATCGAAAAAATCGCGATCACGGTGGAAGGTGAGCCTAACGAACTATATTCGCACGCGATGTTGCCGAAAGATCATCTCGAACAAGTCTTTTTTTTGGGGATGTGAATAGCAAAATGACCATTGGGCAGTTCTTCAGTGAAAGATACGCGCTGTTCATTGACTTCCGCAGTAGTCCAGATCACAGTCTCCATGGTAACAGAAGACCCCTTAGTGATGGTATTACTCTCCAGATGATCAAGAAGGCGGATGGAACTGGGGATATCAAGTGCTACGTGTACTTGCTCCAAGATGCGCAGCTGAATGTTCTCGACGGGCGCTTCCACAGTGTGGAATACTAAAATAAACATACATGGCAACTATTGGTGTCCTCGTAGCGGGCACTGTTATTAACGCGCTCGCGTTTAGCGGTTCAAATTTCTTCTTTAGTAAACTCGGTGGGCACGGGGAAGAAGAGAGGAAGCGGCACGATAAAGCTATTGAACAATTCAAGCAGCTCAAGCACAGTGGGTGCGTGACAGGCAAATGAAAATAGATTGGTATAAGAAGCAGCGAGAGCTTAAGCGTCAAGCTGGCGAAAGCTTGAAAGAGCTTGATGAAGGTATGAGAGAGTACTATATCGCGACGATCGAAAAAGCTCCCAAACTCTGCGACTACTATATACCCTGCAAACAACAACAAGACGGTCAGCTGACGTTCATCGTAGGGTCCTTGGCTCTGCTGGGTTTCGCGGTATACAAATATATTTAAGGTCGCTTTTGACATGTAATAAACATGTCAAAATCAGCAAAGCGCGTAGCACATATCGTTACGGTCGAAGAAGCCGAAAAGCTAAGCCAAATCTACTACACCCCGGAACATTTCTTGACTGGACGGAAAGCCATTAAACTACTCTCCGAGCAGAGTAGTCTCTCTAAGAAAAGAGTTACTCATTGGCTGACTCATCAACTCCTGTTGCTCAGACATATCAAAGGCCCCAAGCGCATCAACTACCCACATTTCACAATCACAAAGCCCAACGAAATGCACCAATTCGACTTGCTTTATATGCCTCACAATAAAGTCTATGAAAACGCATCCTCGCGGGCATCGACGTGGCTTCGAGGTACAAAGTAGCAAGACCTTTGAGGACCAAGAAGGCCAGCGAAGTCGCGGACATGATCAAGGATATCTGTAAAGCAGGACCTTTAGGATACCCGAGGGTTTTCCAGTGCGACAATGGTTCAGAGTTCAAGTCAGATGTGACAAAGCTGCTAGAGGGCAAGGGTGTCGAAATCAAGCGCGCAACTACCAAGTATCACCATACTTTCACGGCGTTCGTTGAGTCCTATAACAAGGTGCTCGCGGAAAGGCTTTTCAAACCTCAAGATGCGCAAGAGTTGGTCTCTGATGAACAAAGTACCACTTGGGTCAAATACCTCTATACTATCGTGAAAAGTTTGAACAACACCAAAACCGCGATAATCGGGATGAAGCCAAGCAAGGCCATCAAGCTAGACGAAGTCCCGCTTACGAAAAGCGAAGGCCATTCTGAGGAAAAGCCTCTACCTGATGACGACATCTACTTGTACCTCCTGCAACTCGGCGAAGAGCATGGTGATCAAAAAAGACGCGCTACGGACGCTTGGTGGAGCAAGAAAACGTATAGACTCGATCGTATTGTGACAGGTACACGTATCCTGTACTATCTAGCAGGTGGGTCTGAAGCTTTGTGGCGGACGAGTTGATGCTAGTACCCGAGGGTGTTGAGATACCTCCGGAGCATGTTAAAGAGTGGTAAATTTGTTGTTTTTGTGGTAGTTAACGTGAACCACAGGTTCATGTTAATACCTACCCGAGCAACATCCCTTTAATTATCGTCGGAGTCATCATCGCTGGAGTCAATCGGATGAAGGCGGGTAAAATCATGAGGATATAGGGTGTAGAATGGATAGCCATAGCCGATTCCCTTGATAACATTGGGCTCGCTATCAAGGTCGATGATGTCAACCAATGCTCTGTCATCGATTTGAATGTTGAGTATGTCGCTTATTTTCTTTAGGCCTGCTAGATCCGAGAGCCTTAAGTCCTTATCCTTGATGATCTCGTAACATACCACAACCCTCTTCACCTTATTGGAGACCATATGCAGACCCCGGTCTTCAATAAAAGGTTCAATAAAAGGTTTCTAAATTGTTGGCTCTGTACATAGGCTTCCATCTTTTTTTTTGACATTTAACTACCTTTTAACATACAGCTGAAGTGGTCAAGCAGCATCATCAGGCGTGTTTTTGTGGCTTTGTATAACCACAAAAACATGTGCGCCTAGGTCATATAGATATCAAACAGCTCCTCGAACAGCTCACTCGTCTCATCATCAGGTAAGCTGAAATGTCCTCTGTAAAAGTTCGCGGTACCAAGAGTGTCGTTTCTAAAATACCACCAGGCGTGCACGGTGCCTGTACTGTCGCTGAAGCGTTGTAAAGTCATATTTGGGTAACTCGCACGTAAAATATTTAGTCTCGTGTTCAGATGTCTATGATGGCATTGGATCATGTAGTGGGGATACTTACCTTTCTTTCCACACTCGTGAGGATCGTTCTTGTCGACCACGCAGAGTACGTTGTCGTAAGGATCTCCCCGAGGCGCGTGTCTCTGCCAAAGCTCATTAATTTGTTCACCCTCCTGAAAATCATCCTCCAGGAGCGCCAGGACCATATCTTTTTTTTCGAGGGCTGCGTCCTTTTCCTCAAGATTATCCTCCAGGAGCGCCAGGACCATATTTTTTTCTTCGAGGGCTGCGGTGAGTTTTCGCATTTCTCTAGGTAGCACCTCTTCTACAACCCACCCCAGGAAAGGTTCTGCTTCAGGTCTGCCACACCTTAAAAGGAGGCAATAAAGGCCTGGTTCCGTCAGTAACACCGTGTCTGGATGAAGGGGGTCAATATTGTCCCCTTTTCCGTAACATTTGCAATGTCCTTATATCGTATTATATACTTGTTGGGAACATGGGTCCGAACCGCCCTCTTCCCATTTTCATTATCTGTATATCCAACGGCTCTAACAACATCGCGGGCTGCGAGGCATTGTCCTTTACCATTTACAGAAAAGATCAGACTTGTTTTCCTTTGAAAAAATCAACCACGAGAGACATTTTTTATCTTACAGTTTTGAGTTTTGGGTTTTGGGGTCGTGTTGGGAGGACGGTGCTGTTAGTAAGACCGTGTCTGTATAAGGGGGTCAATATTGACCCCCTTATGCAGAGCATCTAAAGCGTCACCTACCCGCATTTTCATAGTACCTTTTAACATGTGGTTAAAGTGGTCAAGCATGCGTGTTTTTGTGGCTTGTACGAGCTACAAAATTGTGACTTAGTCCTCTAGTGCTAGGATACCTAGCTCGTACAAGTCGTCTTGACCCAAATCGATCAGTTTGAAGTTACATATGTATCGCTCCGCTTGTCTTTCTTTGATGAATCTGTTAAAGGTATGTATACCGATGGCTTTGTCGACAACAAGGATATCGCGTCTTTGAATACGCGCTTCATAGAACGGGAAGTCGTGGTACTTATCATCGTCAGGTGTCGTATGCTTGCGAAAAATCATAATAACAATTTCCCCGGACTGTTGTGATTGAATGTATTGATCCACCTATTCAAGCTCACTATCCTGCATCATCGCGATGCAGGATAGTGAGCTTGAATGGGTCCTTTTGTTTGATTAACTTGCGCAGCTCCTCAAGCCTCTTTATTAGTTTTTCGACACAAGACATTTTTTCTTAAAAGTTCTCAATCAGAATCGTGTATGCATGAACAGTGCTCACTCTAAAATTTTCCAGGTCCTAGGGTGTTCCAATCTCACATACAAGAACGCATGCTTTGATTTGCTCAGCTAAGCCTTGATCCCCTCTCAATCGTTGATCATGTTAGTCTCTCCATTAATCAAATTCATGTCGCTGCATTCGTGGGGATACCACATGAACAACTGTTTTTTTGGCGTCTAAGATTTTTTGGCAGGACCGTGTAGGACTGAGTTAACAACCATAAGCTATGCTTCTTATGCCTACCCGAAATAGCGAGCTCAAGGAGCGGTTGTCGACGCTTGCCCAGGCTCTCGTCAGCGATCATGTCATCAACGATAAACAGACTCTCTTCACCCGCCAGTAGCTTTGATAGTTGCCCGATCCAATAGAAGAGTTAATCCTGCTGGTCTATTACGAACACGTAATCATCTTCCCACAGCGAGGATCTCGCCAAGTAAGTGCTATTTCAGCGGAGAGTGGGGCAGAGGGTGACAATGTTGTGGAGGTGGCGCCTGTACTCGTTCTCCAGTAGGTTAAGTACACGCTGCGTCTTGCCACACGAGGTAGGCCCTGTGAAGATTGCTGTATGAGGTTCTAGCACCGCATCTATAGTCATGTTTGTTGTATGCAAACATGATTTTTTAACCAGGCAGATAGAACCTCGCGCTTACTGGGAGATATATCGATGACCCTTAGTTTGGTTATCCACAACCCAGAGGGGCTGCAAGTTTGTGTAATGGAGTCTCGCGAGTTGCACCTCCCCGCTGGGGTATTCTCCGTTCTCTCTATATTTGAGTGGTACCTTGTGATCAAACTGCCACTGCCCTCGGTTTCCCAATTCATACCGTCTCTGAACCGGGCCTGGATATGTCCAATAAATGTGCAAATGCCGCACCCCAGGTACTCAGTAGAGGCTATCTCCGTGTCATACCTTAGAGCATCGCGAATCCTAGTTAGAATAAGGTCATACATATACCCAGGGAAATCGCATTCCTTGCACTGGGGCCTCCGTTTTTGATAAGGGCACTTTGTACGCTCACGTGACGCATTCTTTTTATCCCGGCATCTGATGCATTGTTTTGTCAGTTGTCCGTTTTTGTCGATCTTGAAATTGTCTAGGAAAAAGAGTGATTACATTTTGAACATTTCTTGGTCTCTTTTATTTTTGTGTATACCACCTGATATACACAAATTTTTCGCTGAACAGCTTACTTCTTCGGGACTATACTCGCGGGAATCCATCCCTTTGATACGGCCATCTCACGACTTCCCCGTCACGCTGAAAAATAAGCGATCATCTTCATCACATCGCTGGTATCCAACTCAGTACTGGGGCTACTAATCCCAAGGAACCTCTTACCAACCATGGCATATGCAAATATGAACCCAAGGTCCACGACTGTCTCATACAGAACGTTAATTATCTCTTTTTGCAAAGGTGTAAAGTTAGAACTCATACTTTATTATAGGGTTTTTTTCATCGCATTTTAAAGATGTCAATTTGAGGCTTGACTGTGGGGTGCTGCTCCTGCGGAGCCGTGTTGTGCACGTGGGATCTTTGCAGGCTGCTGAACCACTGCGGGCTGCTTACGGGTAATGTAGTAGACACCTGCTGTTACGCAAGCAAGTATAACAAGACCTCCATTAAGGTATACACTGCCTGTACGGAACTTGATCCAGAACTCGCTCCAGAAGAGGTTTTGACTGTAGATTTTACAGCACCTTCTTGTTGCTTCAGTTCCTCCTTCCTTCTTCATCAGTGCCGAAAACTTGTGACCTTGCGCGACTCTCCCTGGATGCTTTACTGGCCTTGTTATGACTTTCTCTTCTTGTGTTTGTTGTTCGCTCATTTCTTTAAGTCACGAGACTTGAAGAAATCACTTCCAAACATAGCCTTTGATCTTCAAGGAATACAAATACCCATCGGGCTGGCCTTCAGGCCGCTTCTGCCAGCGTACCTTATTCTATTAACCTGTGGAACCATCACCAAATCACATGCCTGAGGTGGAAAGCGATCTGCTGCCGCCGTCAATATTTTTTCGCGTAAGTCAAAATCTTCCAAAATGCTGCACAAATCTGTATAACGTACCTCCCTTCTATACCCTATTAGCTAATTGGTTACACGTTTAACTCTTTCACGACTGCCCATGCTTATCTTCAAAAGGCTGTTTCCCATTCTTTTCTTCTTGTTCATCATCCTCCCCTGAACCCTCCCTGGACACATGGTTGATAGTGTGGGCTGCCACTAGGAGGGGTGCAAAAGCTTCCCGAATGCGGAATAGACGAGAATACCTAGATCAACCATGGAGTCCTTGATGATGGGATCTTCCTCTAGGTCTTGACGGACCTTATCGGCACTATGGAGAAGTACCACGTTGCCTATAGCTTTGGTATACATGCTGATCCCCTGACATGAGAGTGCCTTGGCAGTCTTCTCCCCCTTGTCCTGGATCTCACGTTGAACGAACTCAGCGTACACTTTGTCGAATGCTTCATCTGGAGCCTTGTCAACAAAACCTTCAGTATGCTTTTTCGGTAAGAGATGCTGTTTACCTTTGCGTATTGCATCTTTCAACGCCTGACGTTTATCGATAGTTCACGTTGCTCAAGGGCTTCTGCTGGGGTATCAAACTTCATCGAAAATAGCGGCTAGATTAGACATCTTTTATAATAGCTTTATACCTACAAAAGCAGAACACGATCAAGACGTACGGCAGGAGTACAGCGAGACATAGGCATATCTCGCATAGCATGTTTATTTTTCAAAACAAAACCCTCGTAAGGGAACCGGCAGGGGCGGATGCAGACTTTTTTAAAACTTAGTCAAAATATTGCTGCGCAGCAGCAATATTTGGACAAGTCTTCAGTTTAGCAGCTGGGGGTCTTGGGGGGCGCTTTAAGCCCCGCAAGTGGGTCTTTCGCTAATTTGAGCTTTTCGGGTACAAAAATCGCCGAAAATTTTCTTCCGATTTATCTAGTTATTAATAAAATTGACGAAAAGAGACGCTAAGCTATAAGAAAATCTTCTAAGAACATTTTTTACAAGAATCAACTCTCCGTCTTACACGTCATATTTTAGATAGATAAAAGCACTAAAATTAACAGGGATTAATTACAATAAAGTGAGACAATTGTGAATATATTTCAATATTTATAAACTCTTGCTGTTTCTGCCAATATCAGGCTTCATCAGCATGACTAGGTGATTACACCAGTCATGGACAGCAAAATAAAACACAATCATAACAAAAACAATAAGAATATGGAAAGATCAGGATAATAAAGATGAAATGTACATACATGTGACAGCTTCAGAAAAAAGTTTTCTGATGGATGTGGTTCTTTTAGGAATTCTGTCCCCAAATAAAACACATGGAAGACAAAAACATCCATCCAACTTCGGAAAGGAATTTCGACTCTACCCCCACTTCATCGTCTTTGACTTTGAGGCTCTACTAGCACCTTTACAAAGCGGCAAACGGGCGATCTCACATACATCTCGGAGCACATCCCTGTAAGTTTAGCCATTCATGATAGTCTCAATCAAGATCCAACGTTCATCATGCACGAGTATCCCAAGGTGTTGGTGCGGAAATTCGTTGACCAACTCGAACAGAGGCAATCCCTCATCGTCGAAGAAGTTGAAATACTGTACCCCAAATCAGAGGATTTTGACATGTTCTCCAACCAATCCCAACAAGCTTAGAACGAGTGGGTGAACCAAGTGGCGGTGATCGGGTTTAACAGCGGAAAGTATGACATCGACATGATCAAGCAGTATTTTGTCGAGCGCAAAGGCGATAACGAGAGGATCACTGTGGCTAAAAAAGATAACGACAACATGTTTCTCAACACTTCAAAGTTCAAATTTCTTGACATCAAAAACTTTCTCGCACCCGGCATGAGTTACGATGGCTGGTGCAAGTCCCTGGAATGTAGACTCGAAAAGCTCATGTTCCCATACGAGTGGTTGACGGCCTATAACAAGCTGAAACATGTCAGCCCTGTAGAGCACGAGGATTTTTATAGCAGTCTCAGCGGGAAAAACGCACTCTCCCCCGAAGAGTACAAAGCCTTCGGGGAGGAGTTCTACAAGCGCGGCTGTGTCACTATGCTGGACTGCCTGGCTGAGTACCACCTGGCAGACGTGCTGCCCTTCGTTGATGCTGTAGACAAGACTCGCAACACATACTACGGGGATGAGATTGACATTCTCAAGGATGCCGTGAGCATTCCGGGTGTGTCGATGCGATACGTCTTGAACAAGTCTCTGCGCGTGAAACCCGAGTTAGAGCTCTATGCGCCAGGAGAACCCTGCAGGCACAAATGCCAAGACAACTGCTTCAAAGGCAGGTGCAAGGCTTGCATAGATGTTCAAAAAACCTGCGGCGGGTGTTCAAGAAATTAGGCTTACGACCTATTGCAGACCGGCATGGTTGAAGGCCCCGCGATCGTCTTTTGCAGGTATCACGAGGGGGATGTGACTTCCATCAGATCTCACATCTACGATGAGCCACTCAAATGCAAGACCATTCTCGGCTATGACGCCAACATGCTCTACCCGAGTACCTTGCTGCAAGATTTCCCATGCGGTAAGGAGAAGTTAATAAAGATGGCAGACCCCGTTGAGGGTTTGGAGGCTCTGGAGCAATGTGTTATAGACGGCGAGCTCTTTGGTTTTGCGCAAGTGGATATAGAGGTGCCTGCGGAGCTATACGACAAGTTCAGCAAAATGTCCCCGCTATTTGTAGTTAAGGAGATACCCGATACTCAAATACCTCGGCACATGCACGAGTACCTACAACAGACGGGGCACAAACGTGTTCCAGGTACCAAGAAGCTTTTGGGAGTGATGAAAGCTGAGAGGATCTTGTTGTACACACCCGTGCTCAAATGGTACTTCGAGCACGCGTTGAAAGTCACGGGATGTTACCAGCTCTTTAAGTACACACGAGGCAAGCCCTTCGCGTGGTTTCCGGAAGAGATTGCGGATGCGCGACGCCAAGCTGATAAAGACCCTGATAAGCGCATCGCTGGTGATACAGCCAATTTGAAAGGGAACAGCATCTATGGGAAGATGATCAAAGATCTGGCGCGGCACACCAACACTAGCTTTACCAGGGATGAGAAGGTGGTAGATGCAGCAATGAGGAGCCCATACCTCGAAGACCTTGAAGAGATCGGGGACGCGTATGAAGTAAGAAGAAGTAAACAAAGGGTCAGCATCGATAGAGCTTATCAGTGCGGCATAGCCCTCTACCAACTGGCCAAGTTGCGCATGCTCGAGTTTTACTATGACTTCCTCGACAAGTTCGTAGATCGCCGAGATTTCGAGTACACTTAAAAACTTTAGCAATAGAGGTGTTTAAAAGCATTAAGAATCTGAACCCTGAATTCATGTGGTGCCTATTTAGTTTTAACACATACCAATGTGAGCATAACCTCCGGAGAGGCCGTTCTTTGACTTTACCTAAAGCTAAAACTACTACCTATGGTACAAAATCCATCTTGTATCAAAGTTGTTGGATATGGAATAATCTTCCCCGTGAAATTAAAAATAGTTCAACCATTGAAGAGTTCACGGTTAAATTAGCCTGCCAGGATTCTATTTTATGTAATTGTAAAATATGTAAAAAAAATTGATGAAAAAAAAAAAAGTGTAAAATATGAATTGTAAACTTTAATTTATCTTTGCCCAGAATGTTATTTTTCATTGTTATTATTATTATTATTATTATTTGTTACGTTAGTTGGTTTTTATTAACGAAAGCTATCTTGTAAATTTGATCAACGTTAAATAAAGAAACATACATACATACATACATATACATGAACCTGGACACGGACAGTGCGTATTTTGTTATCTCCGAGAAGAGCTGCGGGAGGTCATTCACAAGGAAATGCTCGAGCAGTACGACGAGGATGTGAAAAACTGGCTCGTCACCGACAAGCACTCGAGTCGAACGGGAGGTCTGTTCAAACCTGAATTCGTCGGGTCTATGATGATTGCATTGACATCCAAGTGCTATTTCGTAGAGGGTCAAGAAGAGTTTTCAAGAAGAAGTTTTCGTGTAAAGGCATGTCGAAAAGGCAGAACGAAGTGATATGGTCAAGGTACATGGGAGCACTGAAAGGCGAGCTAGATACTGCTAAAAACGTAGGTTTCCGGGTGCACAACCAGGGGATGATCACTTATGAGCAAAACAAGCTAGGGCTCTCGCCGTTCTGTGATAAACGGAAGGTGCTCGAGGATGGTGTACATACTGTGCCTTTGGAATTATAAGTCGCGTTGAATAGATTTGTGTTTTTCTCACAACTTTGAGTCACTCCTCATCAGTATGAATCGGTAAAAACAAGAACAAACTCATTTGCCTCATCCATTCAGAAATGATAAACATTTCTGAATAATCAAGAGGTTTTCTGTATGATGCGTAAACGACCTAACCGGTGATGCGTGAATTTTCACACAGGTAATACTCAAGGTGATACTGAATAGCTATATACGAAGCTCGATATATAGTAAAATCGTGGTAGCCTGCTTAGACCTGGCTGAAGGGTACGGATGGACGAGCGGAGACCATGCCTTACCTGGAGGCGGCCGTCTCGCCCCGGTTTCTACCACACACTGTGCCAGTCGGGAAAAAAGTTGAGCCAAAATGCCGGTTAAATGTCAGTGCTACGAACGGCCTCTGAAAGCGCTCACTTAAAAAGGTGGGTTTCGTTAATGCGTTGTACAAGCACGACATTCTGTATAGAGTATAGAGAGCAAGTACGCTAAGCTTGCAAAGCAGGACAGCACTGAAAAAACACTTCGGATATGGAAAACCAGAGCCTCTGAGTTGTATACTCGCAGAATCAAAAACCCTTAACAACAACAAAAACAACAAAACACCCAGAGGGTTCCAGGCGCGGATCCAGGGTTAGTCAGATAAGTCGCATGACTAAGTGTAAATTTGACGAAAAATGTTAACCAAGCGAATGATGTCGACGATCCAGGTGTTGCAGACGGAGCGCGTTAAAAAATCAGATTGTAATTTATTTACGGCGAAAAGCCACGGTTCACAGCCCTCTCCATTTCGCCTATGGTGATGTTGACGTCAAAGTTGTGACGTCACTACCATAGAGACTGAGAGGGTTGCAAATTATAGCTTACAGATTTTGACTGATTCATTATAACTAATCAGTCACTCAGTCAGTCAAAAATCAAATAGCTATGGCTTGCAACCCTCCCCATCTCACCTAAGGGGCATGTGACGTCAAACTTGTGACGTAATTTTTACACTCACCGCAGCCGGCGTAGGAAATTTACCACGCAGTACGGAAAAGGTTCCGTACTGCGTGGTTACTTATAACCTGTTAGGCTATAGTTTTAACTCCCATCCGTCAGGATTAGTCAAAGACTCACGCCTTTTTACGATGGCCCCTATGGCTCACTTCTCTTCTTAATAAAAAAAACTTCTCTTCTTAGTCAAAACACCTGTCTTCTTAGTTACAACACTTCTCTTCTTTCCTCTGAAATCTTCTCTTCCGTTCGAAACACTTCTCTTCCAAAGTGAGAAACACTTTTCTTCCATAAACTCAAAAAATTTCCAGACCCAATTCCGGTCCGGAATATTGATTGAGCTATATTTCGCTAACTCACGTTTTTTGAATAAATTACCGACCCGTCACTTCCAGGTTTTTTTGCGTTTTTCGTATATTAGGGAGACGAGAGTGAATAAATGACGTATCCGTTTAAGGCATTCGTGTATCATTTTTAATACGCACGTTCTTATAAGAATACCAAAATTTTACCCAGGCTGGCCATTATTTCTTTATTGTTCTAAACAAAATACGTATTGTTTTAATCTAAAATTCTAGCCTGATATTTTTGAAAGGAAATGTGCTTTGCTTGGTTGACACCACCTTGATTTTGAGGACTCTCGGTAGCCATCTATTTTGCCATTTATTGTGTCTCTTGATAAATAAAATTAATTACTTTGCTACTGATTTGAATTGATTCGTGTTATTATTTTATTCATGCACATGCTTCTGGACCTGCTACAATATTTTAATAAAACTATTTTTATACGTAAATTGAGCACGTGTTAGCCAAGTATGCTTTTGCGAAAAATGAAAAAAATTACACAGACCATGGGTGTAAAATTGCGGATTAGATTTTTAAAATTACTTGTGAAGAGAAAGTTTGGGGCCACATGCAAATACACTTCTCTGCATTGGGGCCACATGTCGTTCGGGAAATGAGTTTACTCCCTGGGTACTTCTTCTTGAAAACTCTTCTTGACCCTCTACGAAATAGCACTTGGATGTCAATGCAATCATCATAGACCCGACGAATTCAGGTTTGAACAGACCTCCCGTTCGACTCGAGTGCTTGTCGGTGACGAGCCAGTTTTTCACATCCTCGTCGTACTGCTCGAGCATTTCCTTGTGAATGACCTCCCGCAGCTCTTCTCCGAAGATAACAAAATACGCACTGTCCGTGTCCAGGTTCATGTATATGTATGTATGTATGTATGTTTCTTTATTTAACGTTGATCAAATTTACAAGATAGCTTTCGTTAATAAAAACCAACTAACGTAACAAATAATAATAATAATAATAATAACAATGAAAAATAACATTCTGGGCAAAGATAAATTAAAGTTTACAATTCATATTTTACACTTTTTCTTTTTTTCATCAATTTTTTTTACATATTTTACAATTACATAAAATAGAATCCTGGCAGGCTAATTTAACTGTGAACTCTTCAATGGTTGAACTATTTTTAATTTCACGGGGAAGATTATTCCATATCCAACAACTTTGATACAAGATGGAATTTGTACCATAGGTAGTGGTTTTAGCTTTAGGTAAAGTCAAAGAAGGGCCTCTCCGGAGGTTATGCTCACATTGGTATGTGTTAAAACTAAATAGGCACCACATGAATTCAGGGTTCAGATTCTTAATGCTTTTAAACACCTCTATTGCTAAAGTTTTTAAGTGTACTCGAAATCTCGGCGATCTACGAACTTGTCGAGGAAGTCATAGTAAAACTCGAGCATGCGCAACTTGGCCAGTTGGTAGAGGGCTATGCCGCACTGATAAGCTCTATCGATGCTGACCCCTTGTTTACCTCTTCTTACTTCATACGCGTCCCCAATCTCTTCAAGGTCTTTGAGGTATGGGCTCCTCATTGCTGCATCTACCACCTTCTCATCCCTGGTAAAGCTAGTGTTGGTGTGCCGCGCCAGATCTTCGATCATCTTCCCATAGATGCTGTTCCCTTTCAAATTGGCTGTATCACCAGCGATGCGCTTATCAGGGTCTTTATCAGCTTGGCGTCGCGCATCCGCAATCTCTTCCGGAAACCACGCGAAAGGCTTGCCTCGGGTGTACTTGAGGAGCTGGTAACTTCCCGTGACTTTCAACGCGTGCTCGAAGTACCATTTGAGCACGGGTGTGTACAACAAGATCCTCTCAGCTTTCATCACTCCCAAAAGCTTCTTGGTACCTGGAACACGTTTGTGCCCCGTCTGTTGTAGGTACTCGTGCATGTGCCGAGGTATTTGAGTATCGGGTATCTCCTTAACTACAAATAGCGGGGACATTTTGCTGAACTTGTCGTATAGCTCCGCAGGCACCTCTATATCCACTTGCGCAAAACCAAAGAGCTCGCCGTCTAGAACACATTGCTCCAGAGCCTCCAAACCCTCAACCGGGTCTGCCATCTTTATTAAATTCTCCTTACCGCATGGGAAATCTTGCAGCAAGGTACTCGGGTAGAGCATGTTGGCGTCATAGCCGAGAATGGTCTTGCATTTGAGTGGCTCATCGTAGATGTGAGATCTAATGGAAGTCACATCCCCCTCGTGATACCTGCAAAAGACGATCGCGGGGCCTTCAACCATGCCGGTCTGCAATAGGTCGTAAGCCTAATTTCTTGAACACCCGCCGCAGGTTTTTTGAACATCTATGCAAGCCTTGCACCTGCCTTTGAAGCAGTTGTCTTGGCATTTGTGCCTGCAGGGTTCTCCTGGCGCATAGAGCTCTAACTCGGGTTTCAAGCGCAGAGACTTGTTCAAGACGTATCGCATCGACACACCCTGCATGTGCTCGACCTTTTTGCCTTTGCAAATGATTGTCGTCTTGACACCTTCACAGTCGTTCTGCTTGTGCCGCTCGAGGTTTTCAGATCTGGTGAAGATTTTGGTGCAAGCCTCGCATTCCCAGCGCTGAGTCAAAACATCCATCTTCGTGATGCAGAAGCAATGACCATCCAGCATGCCGAGATCGATTGTGTCCAGCCCCTTTTTGCACTGGTTTTGACCATAGACGAGCCGCCATGGTGCCTTGTCTGAGTTCGTCTTGGGTTCAAAGACCCTGATGTTGATCTTGAAGTGTTTGGCGATACCCTCCAAGTCCACCAGCTTCGTAGCACGTACCTCTTCCCGCTTTAGCTTGGAGTCTTCGTAGTACTCGCGTGCCAGTTTGAGGGCCGGTCCCGTTAGGAACTCTGTTCCCCTTTTTACGTCGGCCCTCTCCCTTACAGTCAAGCATCACCAAAAGCACAGGTTGTTCGTTCTGGCATCTTCACCGTCCATGGCGTAGATACACCTTTTGCCCAGCAGCCAGTCCGGCAAAGGTCTGCATCTAAGTAGGGGCTCCCTCGTAGTGATGATTTTGACCTGTATATGCTTGAAGACTATCTTGCCTTCGTATGCTCCAGGAGTCTCGATGGTTCTGTCGGGTGGCAAGTAGGCTTTAGTCTAAAAGTCCGCATCCTCCAGATCCAGACGCTTCATCTCGTATTCTTCCATAAAGGGTTCGATTTCCGCCATACTCTAAAGTGATCCGGAGCTCTTGGTCTTGTGGTAGGCCGACGCGTCTCCACCACCTCGGTAGATGTCACAGCTGAAACTATAGACCACCTTGACGCGCATGTCTACGTGGGGAGTGATTTTTCGTATGATAGCATCCGTCAACGGTTGGTTAAGGTTCTTGTTGAACTGCCGCTACTGGCGCCGACACGGTGTCGTATATAGCTTGCTGATAGCGTTCCTGAACCAACTCATCTTTATTATATACAGATTTCAACTTCAAAACACCGGTCCTTGAGTATGGGACTTTCCCCTACTCGATTGCGCATTCTCGAGATTTTGTTGATGTCAGCATTATTACTAACGGCGTGTGCGCATGCGCAAGAATAATCGGAATGGGATTTGTTTTCGGATGCCGTCGGATTTACCGATTTTGGGAGGGTGGAGGCTGGGGTGGAGGGGGTGGAAGCGGGGGTTTGACGATCGAAACCCCAAAACCTGTTTATATTCACTCCTTACTTGCCAACCTCGTTCCCAGGGCATTTTGCCTTGTTGATAGCGGCGAAAAGGCCCTGGAACAGGCTGGTCACATGATCGCTTATAATTCATGATAATTATAACCCAAAAATGATTTATGAACAGTTTTGCCCTGTAGAAATTTGTGTCTGAACCGCGCGGGAGTTTTATGTAAACAAGAATACAAATATGGCGGCGGTCGATTTATTTTGTAGAGTGGATAAAAAGACTAGCTACAGTTTTGCATCAACTTTAGGGAGGCTCGTTTGAGATATATGTTAAAAAAAGTTACCATTTTTAGTTCTACATGATATAAAGCAAATTTATCTCAATAATTAAATTGATATATGTGAGGTTTTTGTCTTATTCAGCAACTGATAGTTACCTAGCTGCTAGATTGCCGTCCAAATTACGTGAACGTGTCTTAATAAATAGCTAGTAACCAATGTATCAACGTTGTTAAATTCATTATCCTAATTGGGTACAAAACTCAATGTTCTTATTCAATGTTTGAATCTATTTTTTATAAATATTTTGGTGACAAGCTAGCGGTGTTTTTTTATTAAATCCTATGTGGGTAAATTGGCAAAATTATCTGTCACATTTCTAAGAAACATTTTGATGGCCAAAAACCATGCAGCTGACTTTCATCGTGACATGCGTTTTTATAATCCCCAAACCTCTTTTGCAAATCAAGAAGCAAAATAATGCAGGATCCATTCCAAACTTTATTTTCAGGTGGAGTCATCTTTTGAACTTGAAATTATCTCTTATAATAATACGGAGAGTGTGTCCGTCTGTCTGTGACAGGCAAAGTAGATGTGTTCATTTTCCTTTGATGTAGCCGAAATTTCCTTTGAAGTCTCCGAAAAAGTTATATCTATTTTGCCAGCGGGTTTACTTTGTTTACATCACGTGATCTAAATGAAGCAACTTGATTTGCTGAAAAAATTTTAACGGCTAACTCCCGAAAAATGGTAACCCTCGACACAAAAGCAACAACAAGAAAACAGCCCCTTCGTCTTGAAAAATTGCAAAAAGTAATTCAGAGAAAGAAAAGTCCAAGAAATGAAGTGAGAAGTGGTAGCTAGAGCTAGAAGTAAAGTAGTAAAGTTAGAAGAAGAAAATAGAAGCTAGAGGTTGAAGTGGATTTGAAATCACAAATAGTAAGAACTTTAATGTTTTTAGACGTTTAGTTTTTATGTCACTGGAGCAAGCAGATTCGCATTTTCCAACAAAAGCCTCAAATTCTTGAAGTTTCATATTTTAGCGCTTTTTTAAAAACAAACCTAGCCACCATATTTGTTTATGTTTTTGTTGCATAATTAATGTATCCCCTGGTGCGTAACTAATGTGTTTGTCCTAAAATTCAAAATGCTACATAAAGCTGTTAGCTGACTAACAAACGGAAAACTTTGGTTTGCTGAACTTACTGATCACTGTAATGTTAATATTTTTACATTACTATTGTTTCTCTTTATATGTGTTTTACTAAGCATAAATAGCTAGCTTTAGTTTTAGCTAAGTGTTCCCAGTTTAAGTATATTTAACTGGGGGTCTTAGCTACTGTTAGCTAGCTAATGTTGTCCTCCCCATGGGCTAGCTCTAACCTATGACTTATATTGTTATTCCTCTTTTTTAATTATCTATAGCTAGCTACCTTAGTTTCCAAACTTCTTTTCTTTTATGAGCACGAATTATGTTGTAACAAGCTAGCTAGCTACCTACCTACAAAATCTTTAAAGACTTGAACTTTTGCAGATGTATTTTATATTTCTTTTCGCATTTCCTGTAAACTTTACAAAGGGACCACGTGCAATATGACAAGTGGAATATTTTTTTTCCAGAATTTAAAACGTGTGTGTTAAGTTATTTTTATTGTTTTGTTTCTGACATCCTGTTTAACTTTCGTCAGCCTACATGTAAAATGCCAGGTTATTTTTACAGGGGGGTGTAGCTAGACATTTGATTGGAAATTTACATGGGTTTTTGACTTTATTTTAATTTATGAGAGGATGGTCGTTCGGTTCGGGAAGGTTGTTCGTGTTTTTGTTTGTGTTGCAAACTGCTGTTTTTTAAAATTTTCTGTAAACTTTTGTGGGAAAAAGACCACATGCAATATACTGAAAGCACAAATTTTGTAGAATTGGCCTCCACTAAAGGCTGTTGTGTAAGCTAATGGCTTTTCCATAGTTCGTATTATAAACTTTTGTTGGGGAGAACTAAACTGTATGTGATGTCATTTTTGCTGGAAGAAAATTCCATGGTTTCACGTTTTTGTTAAGAATTTTGTAATTGTGGTAATATATTACCGTTTTTGGTGAAGATGAAAAAACTTTTTTGTTTTTTATATTTTATGAAATGCCTGATTTTTCTATAATTTGATGTGTTTCATAACCTTTTTGTGGAAGATTTATGGGCAATAGCAATATAGAACATGCTAAATGAACTGATTTTTGTTGATTTGGATGTGCTCCTCAAAAACCGATCTGTTTTACATTTTGTGTTAACTTGTGTGAGGACGGACCGTATATACACTCTGTTTTCCAAAAGTAATATCTTTGTTGATTCAAATTTACTTCTTATTTATTTTTGACATTCACGTTTAAAATGGTTGGTAAAGGTAACTACAGATCATCATACAAAGGAAAATTTTTTTGTGTTCTTAACCTGTTAATTTTTACAATTTGTGTATATTTTTGGGAAACAGGATAGTATGTAATTGAATAAATGTTTTCCAGATATAAATTTGATGTTTTTTGACACTTCTGATTGAAATATTAAAGGTTTTCAACGAAGTAAATATTTGAGATGTGTTATTTCTGACTTTATTATTATTGTTAGTGTTGTACTTGATTCTAACATTATTTTGATTAGTGTTTCAAGCTCTACACATAATCTTTGTTGATTCAAGTTTATTCTTTGCTCATTGATTTTTTGACATTTATGTTTAAAATTGTTGGTAAAGGGCAGTGCGGAACTAAAAGAGAAAATTTTTGTGTTCTTAACTGGTTGATTTTTACATTTTGTGTAAATTTTTGTGGGAGAGGATGGTAATGCAACTAAAATGACTGACTTTTCTAGATTTAAATTTTATGTTTTCCAAACTACGGCTTTTTCATATTTTTGTATAAGCGTAAGGGAAAAACAATATTTAAAATGTGTAAAAAACTTATTTTTGCTAACTCTTGGAGGCCTCCTTTTTGACACTTCAGAATAAAATACTGAGGGTTTTCAACATAATCACTTATAAGATGTAAATATTTGAGATGCGTTATTTTTTAAATTGTTATTATCCGTGTTGTGACTGTTGGTGTTGTAACTGTCGGTCTTCTTACTGTTGGTTTTGTGAGTTTAGTGTTGTGAGTGTCGTTGTTGTAACTTTTTATCAACTAGATTTTACACCTTGCAAGCTGTTCTTTTTTATTTTGTGTAAGATTTGTGTGAAGGATTTAATGTGATTTGATATTTGACATTTTGTGTAAGATTTTAAGAACATTTTTTTGTATATACACTGCTGACGTCAGAAAAACATCTAAAAGAACCTAATTTCCCATTGTCCTTCTGCCTAAGTGGATTTCTCCACGGGCCTTATCGACTAGTCTATATAATAATACGCCAGTTCCGTGTGTCTGTCTGTCACTTTTGCAAAGTGGATTACATTCTTCAAAATTTTCTTTAACAAATTCTATAAAACATCGCCTATAAAATTGTTCTGTAATTTACCAAACTTTACCGATGAAATAGTATTGACGTCAAAGGAAAGTTAATTAAGATTAGTGAAGCCATTACAATGCACTTGAAACTTTGAGGCCAAATAACTTGGAAACAAGGTGGTGACGTCAATGTTTTTTCACCGCGTGGGTAACTAGGGACAACCTGGGACCAATTTGGGTAAGTTTTCCAAACCTGGGTCCCCGAATCCGTTTCGGAATAGACGGTTTGATGACGTCATCAAAAAACCTTTAAACCTTGATATCTCTGCAACCGTTTGTCAAAGATACATGATCATATACATTTTCTTGATCAGCATTTCAAGATCTATACGATGGAGGCAACAGGTATACAAATTTCTAAAAAAAAAATTTGGGGGGTTTGACTGGCCATTGTTGACATCAGCAAAATGTTAAAACCCTTATGTCTCATTAACTGCTTATCAAGAAGATATGATCATATACATTTTCTTGGTCAGCGTTTTAACATCTGCATAGTACAGGCAACGAATAAATTAAATTTCGCCAAATATTCTTGTAATTGCACTGCTGACGTCAGCAAAAAATCTAAAACAACCTACTTTTCCATTGTCCTTCTGCCTAAGTGGATTTTTTCCACGGGTCTAATCGACTAGTCTATATAATAATACGCCAGTTCCGTGTCTCTGTGACAGGCAAAGTGGATGTGCTCATTTTCCTTTGATGTTGCCGAAAAAAATCTTTGATGTTGCCGAAAAAAAAATATGTCTTTTTTGTCGTGAAAAGCCGCGAGTTTTGTGTGGTTTGTTAAATGAAGTTCTAGCACAAAGTAACGGAAATTGTGTTTGCAAAAAAGATGGCTGTCCTTTTTAAGCATTTGTCTTCTCTTGCCTTCAAAATAAATCTTTACAAAAGCATTTAAAAAGGGGCATGGTATATAAATGAAGTATAGAAAGGTTTCTGTAAGGTTTGTTTATGTTTTTTAAAGTTTTGATGATATTATTGATGCGAGACATGTTTGTTAGCTAGCATCAACCACACCAACAACAACTAGCTAGCTAGGTAGCTAGGAATTTATAAATATGTAGCCATGTTCTTTATACCTAGCTAAGTCTCCAGCTTATATTTAAGTGACCAGCTATTAGCTGCTCTAGCTGTTTTTGTTTATGGCATTTTGTCTCAATTAAGAAAAGTTTCAACTTTTTTGAGGGAGTACAACACCGAAAAAACTTGTGTTTTTTTATATTTTGTATAAATTCTTACTGGGCAGGACTCTGTACAACATACCGAAATGACTGATCCCTCTCTATTTATAAATTTGATGCGTTCCAAATCCCAGTTTTTTGAAATTTTGGGTAATATTTAATGAGTACAAGAAGCAAATACTGATTTTTGTTGAATCAGAAGTATTTCCTACAACCATTCTTTTTTTAGACTTTTGTGGAGAAAAAGTGTATGCAATGTCATCAGAATAACTGATTTTGTTGCAAACTGTTTTTCTTTTTTTACATTTTGGATTGAAATATTGTTATAAAGGGCATATATCAATAGACATATATATACCAAAATAATTAAATTCTGCAAACTTTGATTTTGTCGTTCACCTCTCATCTTTTATATTTTGATTAAACTTTTGAGGAAAACCATAGGAATTATTTAGAATTTGTATTTTGTGTTGCAAATTTAGTGCAAAAATTTAACTGTTGTGAGGGAGGACCATATGCAATTATATATACTAAAAATAATAATTTGATATTCTAGAAGTTGTATTTTTGTATGCACTTAAATGACTGCTTTTTCTGAGTTGAATTTGATGGGTTTCATATCAATTTTGTGGAAGATTTTATGGCTGAAGACAATATAGAACATGCCAATTGAACTGATTTTTGTTCATATTTTGATTTGCTCCTCATAAACCTTTGTGTTCTACATTTATTGTAAACTTTTGTGAGGAAGGACCATATATATATACAATGTTTTCAAAATAATGATTTTTGTTGATTTGAAATTTACTCCTTGCTCATTGCTTTTTCGACATTTCAGGTTAAAATGTTTGGTAAAGTCGGTACAGATCATTAGACAAAAAATTGTTTTGTTAACCGGTTAATTTTTACATTTTGTGCATATCTTTGCGGGAGAGGATGGTATGCAACCGAATAAATGATTTTTCAAAGTTTAACTTTTTGTTTTTAGGTGTTTTGTGTTTGTTTAAGTTTGGCTTTTTGATGTTGTTCAGGTTGTATTGTTGTATAAGCATTTAGGGAAAAGACAATGTTTAAAATGTGTAAAGAACTTATTTCATAGATCTGTGCTTACTGTTGCAAGCCTTTCTTTTCGACACTTCAGATTAAAATATTGAAGGTTTTCAACATAATCACTTTTAGGATGTATGCATATTTTAGATATGTGTTATTTCTGACATTATTATTATTGTTGTCGTAACTGTCTGGGTTGTGACTGTCAATGTTGTAACTTTCTACTAACTAGATTATACACCTTGCACGCCATTGTTTTTCATATTTTGTCTGGAGTTTTGTTGGGAGGATTTCATGCGATTTGACATTTGATATTTTGTGTTAGATTTTAAGAACTTTTTTGTTAAATTATGACTTATATACTTTCTTTTTATGCATTTTCAGATTATTTTTTTTAGTAAAAGGCATATTCAATATACTGAAATATTTGCTGATGTCATCAAAATTCAAATGACAGAACTTTTCAATTGTTTTTCTGCCTAAGTGGATTTTTTCCACGGGCCTAATCGACTAGTCTATATAATAATACGCCAGTTCCGTGTCTCTGTGACAGGCAAAGTGGATGTGCTCATTTTCCTTTGATGTTGCCGAAAAAAATCTTTGATGTTGCCGAAAAAAATATGTCTTCTTTGTCGTGAAAAGCCGCGAGTTTTGTGTGGTTTGTTAAATGATGTTCTAGCACAAAGTAACGGAAATTGTGTTTGCAAAAAAGATGGCTGTCCTTTTTAAGCATTTGTCTTCTCTTGCCTTCAAAATAAATCTTTACAAAAGCATTTAAAAAGGGGCATGGTATATAAATGAAGTATAGAAAGGTTTCTGTAAGGTTTGTTTATGTTTTTTAAAGTTTTGATGATATTATTGATGCGAGACATGTTTGTTAGCTAGCATCAACCACACCAACAACAACTAGCTAGCTAGGTAGCTAGGAATTTATAAATATGTAGCCATGTTCTTTATACATAGCTAAGTCTCCAGTTTATATTTAAGTGACCAGCTATTAGCTGCTGTAGCTACCTTATGTTAGCTTCAGTTTTATGTTGCTTTTTACATGTAGGCTAATCTTAGTGGTCTTTGCTAAGAATGTGACTGTAACTTATTTTAATTGACATTTTAAGCTTAAATTAACAAGCCACAACAACTTTTAAAAAAGTATTACATAATATTTAAGAAGAGTTTAAGGACTGTTTTTAAGCAAATAATGTATTTTTCACAATTTGTGTATGCAAATAATGTATTTTTCACATTTTGTGTAACTAAACTTATATACATCGGTTACATGCAATATGACGAAACGATTTTTATTTAACATGTAGTAATTCTGGTACCTTAAGTGTAGTGATTTTTGTTGTTCTAGATGTTCTGACTAAAATGTTTTTGTTTATGGCATTTTGTCTCAATCAAGAAAAGTTTCAACTTTTTTGAGGGAGTACAACACCGAAAAAACTTGTTTTTTTTTTTATATTTTGTATAAATTCTTACTGAGCAGGACTCTGTACAACATACCGAAATGACTGATCCCTCTCTATTCATAAATTTGATGCGTTCCAAATCACAGTTTTTTGAAATTTTGGGTAATATTTAATGAGTATAAGATGCAAATACTGATTTTTGTTGAATCAGAAGTATTTCCTACAACCATTCTTTTTTTACACTTTTGTGGAGAAAAAGTGTATGCAATATCATCAGAATAACTGATTTTGTTGCAAACTGTTTTTCTTTTTCACATTTTGGATTGAAATATTGTTATAAAGGGCATATATCAATAGACATATATATACCAAAATAATTAAATTCTGCAAACTTTGATTTTGTCGTTCACCTCTCATCTTTTATATTTTGATTAAACTTTTGAGGAAAACCATAGGAATTATTTAGAATTTGTATTTTGTGTTGCAAATTTTGTGCAAAAATTTAACTGTTGTGAGGGAGGACCATATGCAATTATATATACTAAAAATAATAATTTGATATTCTACAAGTTGTATTTTTGTATGCACTTAAATGACTGCTTTTTCTGAGTTGAATTTGATGGGTTTCATATCAATTTTGTGGAAGATTTTATGGCTGAAGACAATATAGAACATGCCAATTGAACTGATTTTTGTTCATATTTTGATTTGCTCCTCATAAACCTTTGTGTTCTACATTTATTGTAAACTTTTGTGAGGAAGGACCATATATATATACAATGTTTTCAAAATAATGATTTTTGTTGATTTGAAATTTACTCCTTGCTCATTGCTTTTTCGACATTTCAGGTTAAAATGTTTGGTAAAGTCGGTACAGATCATTAGACAAAAAATTGTTTTGTTAACCGGTTAATTTTTACATTTTGTGCATATCTTTGCGGGAGAGGATGGTATGCAACCGAATAAATGATTTTTCAAAGTTTAACTTTTTGTTTTTAGGTGTTTTGTGTTTGTTTAAGTTTGGCTTTTTGATATTGTTCAGGTTGTATTGTTGTATAAGCATTTAGGGAAAAGACAATGTTTAAAATGTGTAAAGAACTTATTTCATAGATCTGTGCTTACTGTTGCAAGCCTTTCTTTTCGACACTTCAGATTAAAATATTGAAGGTTTTCAACATAATCACATAATAAGATGTATACATATTTGAGATATGTGTTATTTCTGACATTATTATTATTGTTGTCGTTACTGTCTGGGTTGTGACTGTCAATGTTGTAACTTTCTACTAACTAGATTTTACACCTTGCACGCCATTGTTTTTCATATTTTGTCTGAAGTTTTGTTAGGAGGATTTCATGCGATTTGACATTTGATATTTTGTGTTAGATTTTAAGAACTTTTTTGTTAAATTATGACTTATATACTTTCTTTTTATGCATTTTCAGATAATTTTTTTAGTAAAAGGCATATTTAATATACTGAAATATTTGCTGATGTCATCAAAATTCAAATGACAGAACTTTTCAATTGTTTTTCTGCCTAAGTGGATTTTTCCACGGGCCTAATCGACTAGTAATAAATATATACCTTGCATGTAATTTAGATTTAGAACAAATATCAGTGAAAAGATGGCTACTAGAGCCATAGTACAAAAGTTTTTAACCATAATTTGACTTTATTTATCTAAGGTCTGTGATTTTTTGCCTGTCGATTTTTTCAATTTTTTGGGGGCATGCACAAGAATCTCATAAAAACGTGAACATTGGATCTTGTGTATATAAGTAGGCAAATATAATTAACATATTTGATATAGTAACCTGGCACATGGAATGTACATTAAGTGAGGCACTAAAATGTAACTATGCTGTGCTTTTTTGGGATTGCCTTTTACATGGAGTAAGCTCTCACAATTTTTTTAAGGATAGACATAAAGAATGATTTTGCATAAAGCGTGGTTTCCAATAAGTCGTCGATGTTCCGCAGTTGTTGCACAACACTACGTTTCCAAAAGAAAAGAAAAACCAAAACATCGTAAAAATGGCACATGTGAACACGCGATTTATCCTTCTTTGTCAGCTCAAACTGTTGATCAGTATACTCACGAGAAGACGAAAACAAAAACAAAAGAAGTGAAGTCATAGATTTTGGGTTAGAGATATTTTCAAAATTGGAGTTGAGAAAGGTGCGTTCAACAGTCTGATACCGGAGCTACGACTGCACGATATAGAATATTTTTATCGTTACCTTCGGATGTCACCCGAAAGATTTGAACATCTTTTATCGATGATTGAACCAAAAATACAGAAGAATTTTTGCCCAAGTAGAGAACCGATAACACCTGCTGAGCGATTAATAGTAACACTTCGTTATTTGGCCACAGGCGAATCCCAACAAACGCCGTCATTTTATTTTCGTATTGGCAGAGCGACGGTATGTAATAAGTGAAACTACTCGAGCTATATGGGATAGTTTGATGATATACTTAATACGATATACGATATACTTAAAGTCGCCAGACACTATCGAAGAATGGAGAACCATTGCTTTTGAATTTGAAAAAGAATGGAACTATCCTAACTGTGTAGGGGCAGTTGATGGTAAACACGTATGCATAAAAGCTCCAGCTAACTCTGGTTCCGCATATTATAACTTCAAATTTTTTTTTAGTATGGTTCTTATGGCAATATGCGATGCCAAGTACTGTTTCACGATGGTCGATATAGGAAGTTATGGCAGAGATAACGATGCGTCTATATTCAATGAAAGTGAAATATACAACGCTTTTCAAAATAATTTATTAAATCTTCCTGAACACAAAACAACATCATCGAAATCGAAACTTCCACCAGTTTTAATTGGAGATGACATTTTCGCTTTGAAACCCTGGCTCACGAAACCATTTCCTCTTAAATATCTATCATTTGAAGAAAGAATATATAACTATCGTCTATCAAGAGCAAGAAGAACAATTGAAAATACATTTGGTATTCTTGCAGCAAAATGGAGAATATTTCGACGACCAATAAAAGCTAAACCCACAAAAATTGAAAGAATAATTAAAGCTACTGTTTGTTTACACAACTACCTACGTTTAACAGATGGCCCAAAATATACTCCTTCTGGTTTTGTTGATTGTGAATCGAATTCAGGTGAAATAATACCTGGAGATTGGAGAAAGGAGATAATTAGTAGTTCAACTTTTCAACCTTTACAGAAATCTAGAAGTAACCGCTCAACAAATGATGCTAATTTGATTCTTTTGCTGAATATTTTACTAGCACTGAAGGAGAATTATCATGGCAGAAAGATTATGTTACGTCGTGTGGACACAACCCTGTCAATAAAAGAATTTTTTTCAATAATATCTGAACAATTTGAATGAACATTTTCAAAAACTTATAGATAACTTTGTGTTTTTAATAAATATTAATATACTGTAATTGAAAAAAATAAAATGTTTAATTTCCCGAAATATTCGGAAATTCCAAGTTTAACAGCAACTGCCGAGTGCCACTTTATCTATGGCTTGATTCTTAAGGCTAAGTCGCCTCATAACGGGTGCCATAGATTTACAAAAAAACATTATATTGTCGTCGTCTTCGCATGTTATAACTTTCTGTATAACTTTATTAATTTGAGACATAGTATTTAAAAGAGAAGAATCTACTTCGCTGTCATCATTTAATTCTTTAAACACTCGTCACTGCTGCTTTGCGTTCTTTTTCGCCAAAGTTTGATTTAAGCATAAGTTTTCTTTTTGTTGTTGAGTGTTCGAATTCCCGTGTAAAAATTGATCAAGAATGGAATCTTCGATCGAATTAATTTGTTCGACGTCATCACCTTGTTGTTGTTGTTCATTACTACTGTTCTCTGCTGCATCACACGATGAAGGAGAAACTTGGACAAAAGATGAAGGTGTTGCAGTGGGAAAGTTTGTCGAAGTTTCTCTGTGCTCTATATAAGTGTTCAACCATTCGAGATAGTCATATTCGTGACTTATAGAATTCCTTGAAGATCCCGAGGGCGTGGATTTTCTTTTTCTTAAAAATCTCCCATAGGCGGATCGTATAGTTTTGTATTTGCTCTCCGCTTCCATAGCGTTCATATTAAATATCGAACCAATTTTCTCCCAGGCATTCCTTTTCATATCCTGGTTTTTAAATTCGGAATCAAATTTATCATATAAAATCTTGTATTGTTGGACTTCTTGCATGAATCTTTCTTTTGAAAACGAAGTAGCAGCGGCCATTTTTATTTTTTATTTCTTGTTGTTGTTCAGTACAAGAGTTAATTTACAGAACCAATATAAATATTAAACAAAATGATGCAATTTGCTTAGCAACAGTTCACCGAACAAAATAGAAATTTGTCAATCTCGGCAACACTTGTTATGCAACATTGAAACAGTTGTGCAACATTTATTGTTTTGTGCAACATTATGTTTCCAACAACTCCGCAACAGTTGCACAACAGCCCGCGACTTATTGGAAACCACGCTTTAGCTATACTTTCTAGGTTTCAGAATTTGAGCAATATAAATGAGGCTTGATGAAGGTTTTGCAACAAAACTTCTAAATCTAGACCAAATTAGAAAAAACAAGTAAGGTTTTTTAACAAATTAATTATGCTAAGACCAATGTACCATATACTGAGAAAATTTAACGTCAAAACGTCCTATTATTATATTTTAGGCCAGCAATTAATTATGCTCCACTGGCATATTTCCACACATCATGGCCAAGTACAAATAGCATTTTTGGAATTAATACTGTGAACTTATATAATAAGCCAACTTAAATTAACCCATTATGATATCAAATGTCGTCCCTTTTACAAAATCTCAAATATTAATCTGCACAAAAAAGTGTTTCTTGTCTTGGTGACAGCTTTTATATACAATTAAGAACAACATGGCAAAAGTTTACATTTTAAAACTGGTAGGAATAGAATGATCAATTTAAAAGAAAATAGAAAAAACCTTTGGAAAAAATAAGTCGCACATTTGGATTTATCAGCATTAATTATATATGATAAGAAGAGAAGTTTTGAATAATATAGGATTATTAGAACAGGCTTTCTTATATTTTAAATTTTATAAGAGTTTGACTGTAATATTCAACTGTGGTGAACCATTTTCACTGCAGTTGATTTGTGTAATCATTTCATCATAAAACATTGAATGTTTTGCTACTAATGGGGGCAGTTCACTTAGTGTATAAACTTGAAAAATGATTCCATAAATTTTAATGCTGAATTTAAAATAAACAAAAAATGTCAAGCATGTTAACCCGGACCGGAGAATAATCCATAAATTTAACATTACAACCTGTCCTTCTTAGTTTTGATTATGCAAATAGGAAAAATTTTTGTGGCACAAATTTTGACAATTTTTTGTAATATGCAGTGTATTGAAAGATTTGTGTGCAACTAGGGTACCCAGCTCTTCTCATACAATTTCTATTGTGTTCTTAACAATATCACCCACCTGGAAAATAATAGCCATTGAATGTGGTTAAGTAAAGCTGTCAGAGTGTCACGTTATATATAGTAACACGGTGCAGATAGCTAGCTAGATACAGTATATGAATGTTAATACCAACAAACTTTCAAAACATTTTCTAAATTAAAGGCCTTTTTGCGAAGCTTATGTACGACGTGTGAAGTCACAAATGACCAATTGGACTTTTGTTCGATAATGGTGGCAACCGTTAATGTAATTATTGTTTTTGTGTGATTAAGTTTACACATACATAAAATATTTAAAAAAGATAAAAAAAATTTTAGGGCTTCATCATTTTCTTTACGACACTATGTTTTTGCATTGTGTTTCATGAGCTTACAATAATGTGGTATTGCTAAGTTATGATATGTAAAAACTACTCTTGAATGACCCTTTAGGAATGTGAAACCACATAATACACCTTAATCAAATTTTATATTTTTCGTAACTTTTGTGTTCAGTATGGTAGATTAGTATGCGTGTCAACTGGCCAAAAAAGCCATAAGTATGAGGGCAACCTTGAGCAAATTGTTAAGTACAATTTGTACTTTCCAAATGAAAAACAGTGCCTTCAATTCTGTTGTCTTGGCCACAAAAAGTAGTGATCTATATTTTATGTGGTTAGCCTCATTAATTGCAATAAATTAACCCTGTCAATTGTTCCAGGAGGGACAACATGACGGTTCTAGAGTGCTAAAAAGCTTCCATTTGAGCTACAAAAACCCTTTAAATTTCTGTTCAATAAGGAACAGCTGTTATATGGGATTGAACCCATATGAATATGAAGTGAACACTCTACCGACTGAACTACCAATCCCCAAAAGAAGACAACCCTCAAAGTAAACAGAGTTGCATGACTTTATTAATTCTATCAAGCATGTATCAATCATATTGTATTTAGTAAATAATTTTTGAGCACTCTTTCCCAAAAAAAGATATATATTTGTAGTTTAGAAATTTAGCTCTAAATATCGTCAAAGGCACTGGATTTTAATGTATTTAAAGACTTTACTATATATATAATATAATATACTATATAAAAATATTTTCTGTTTCTTTTTAGATTGCGTACAATGAGAGCGAGAGATGTTATCTTTCAATACGTGAGATAAAAAGAAGAAAGCGAAACCTCATCCCGCGTTGTTATTGTTGTTCTGTCAAAAACTTGAAGCTGTTTTATAAATCTTGATAAAGTTAATAAATTGTTTTCGTTTCTGTAGATTGTTTGTTTTTGTGTATTGTTTCCCGTGAGTTTACAAAATTTATTGCAGCAGATTCATTAGCTTCAAGAAATCGGTTTTCATAACTAGTGCCGTTATTTTTAAGTGAAAAAAAAAACACATGCTGCTTCGTTCGCATTCTTGTCTCCGAAAGTCTCTATTATTATCTGCGTTCCGAGTATTATTTTCCATTTGAAAAAGTGTACCTTACGATGCGCATCCCCTTAATTCGTGACATTTTCGCACACTACGGATTGTACAACTTGATGTATTGCATTTCTTTCAAAATAAGGGTTTTAACTTTATAAAAGTATAACTTTGCATGGATTTTTAGCGCTAAAAGCTTCATTAATGTTGAATTTACGTCGGACACCACTGACAATATTGTGATTATTGTCAATATTAAATTTTATAATTCTGTGAAAAAGAGGTTTTACGAAATTTCTTAGTTATCGTTTATGTTTAGTTTCGCGCGATCTAAATTTCTCGTACCTCTTAACCCTATTCGGTCCGGGGGGGGGGGGGGGGGGGGGAATCCGCCCCCCCCTGACGGTTTTTTTTTAATAACTCCTGATTGCTTTCTTATAAGGCTACGATACTTACTGAGTTTTAACATTTATCTATTAGACACCTGCATGCTAAATTTTTAGGTCCCATACCATTCAGAGGCTTTGATATTGGCCATTACTCGAAACTACCCCTAAAATCTCTATGAAATCCTTATAAAAGGGAAAATATAATAACTCCTGTTAGGAAGAATCATTTTGAATAATTTTGACACGTGACTAATCCAATTTCCAGATTTTGTCGGATTTTACCCGGAAATCTGGAAAAAACGGATTTTCGGTCAATTTTTGGCAATTTTTTATCCGATCCATGTAAAAACCGGAAGATATGTTAAAAACATTTTATTTAGCTTTCAGAAACTTCAAACAGAATGTAAAAATTCGCTCTAGAACAAAAGTAATTATATTTTAAGCAGATAGTGGCATTTTTAACAATTTTCAAGCCCCCGGTCAAAGTATGTTCGAAAAACCCCGGACCGAATAGGGTTAAAAGAAATATTCCGCATATAAATATTGTATTTTTGCCAAAAAATCACTACTTTTGCACAACGAGTTGTTGTTGTTTCGCGGCGAGTTTATTTTACAACTTCGTCCCCAGGGTTTTCTACGTCTATGATATTCAGTTTTGGTGTATTTCCCAGATATCAGCTGCAGTAAGATGTAAGCACCTCGTCGTAATATATCAAAGAGAAACAAAAGTACTAGGGTCAACTATTGGCTAGTTTCGATTTTGCTTGCAACTTGCGTAATGCTTCGCAACCTTTTTTTAATTTCTAGTGCCAATATTAAACAATCAAGCCAAGCTAGATCAATAGAGCAAAGTCAGTAATATTCTGATAATCTTGGTTTTATTGGCCAAAACATTTCTTCGATGTTGTTTCTTTTTCGCTCGCCATTTCTAAATCTTGCTTTTAAAGGCGAGCGTCAAGTTTGCATCTCATTATTTCTGGAATTTCAAAAATGCCCAGTATGTCTGGGCATTTTTGTATCACATGACCAGCCTGTTCCAGGGTCATTGTTGGCCACTCCGTAATAAGGGCTCAGGGGCCACAAGACCCTGGGGACGAGGATGACTACTTGCGCGACGCGCATGATACGCGATCCACGATGTTAGGTGTCCTGATTCCAGTACTGTAACATTCACTCGCCCATGTTGAATCGCCGTCAAGAAGAATCGAACCCCGGTTTCCCGCACAAAGTACGAGAGCTATAACCACTAATCTACAGCGCCACTCGTACCTTAACCCCTAGAGCTCCTTTTAGTGGCACAAAATCCGCCTCGTTAAAAACATCTGGAAACGAAAATTTAAATAATAATAAATAATAATAAAATAATAACAAAATAACAGTTTACAACAATATTTGTGATCAAATTCGTAGCCGCAGTCTTCATTCTTTACGATTATCAAGATACGCACAAAGCCGGCGTAGCGCTAAGTCGCGGGGTCAGGTCGGACTTTAAAAGCCGTGACGTTACGGCAATCGGTTAAAAAATCGGTCGGAGAAGGAAAAGGCCGTCTTAATTATGTTTCAAACAAAAAACTAATTTTAACGACGTCATTGGGATTAAAAAAAGGTCATCAAACTTAGTACATAATACAGTATTTGAAGCTGATCCAGGTAAAAAACAATATAGTGACGTTTGCTTTTCAATCCAAATTTAGTCTGTATTTTGTTTGTAGCACCTTAGAATTTCCTTAGCAACACCTTAATTCCACCGGTGAAAATAGAATTAAGAGACTTCTGTTTCGAATGTCCACTATATATTTGAAAGTTTAACTACGGTGGACTCTCCATAACTCGAATTCTGACGGGGAACCAGAAATCGTTCGCGCTATGGAGCGGTTCGAGTAAAGGAGAGTTTGGAAATTTTGCTAAGTTTATCCTTTAGCTATATATAAGCCCCTTAAAAGAAAACGATGTATTTGTGACTGATAAATCTTGTTTATCAGTGTTTAAATTCCACAGTATGTACATACCCCCATTGAGTATCCTAGTACTCCACTCCATGTGACTCCTTCTAGAAGGTTCCTCCCAGAATCCCTTGCCTCAAAAAAAGGGCGTCGCCTGTGTCAAAAAACTCATTTTAACTTTAAAGAACTAAAGACTTGAATATGTCCACCAACACAAGCCCCATCAGTATCAACCTAAGGAGTAATGTAAGAGCCAAGACCACCAACACAACCAACAACAACACGAAAAGTGAAATGCTCCCGGAAGAATCCTCATCCAACTTGGCAATCACACAAGACTTCCTTATTGAGCAGATCTCTAACCTCAAAGAATATTTCAAAAACGGACTATTGCAACAAAAAAATGATATCGTTGAACAACTAAGAACTGCAATTAAAGTTTTAAGAGATGAAATTGATGCAATGAAAGAGAAAAATCAAGAAAAAGATAAATTCATGCTGGAATTGGAAAAAGACGTGATTAATCTCCAACAGTACGTCCGACGGAACAATGTTGAGGTTTGTGGTATACCTAATTCTATTGACCAAGATGAGCTTCAAGATAAAGTCATTGAGATTGCTAAGGCTATAGGTGTTGAAATTTCTGAAAGCGATGTTGAAGCATGCCACCGCCTTTACGCTAGAGAAAACGAAACTAAGAAAACGATTGTACGCTTCGTTAACAAAAAAAACTGCGACCTTTTACATGCAAATAAATTCAAGTTAAAAGATTCGAACTCGAAAACTAAAAAGAAATTGCGAGAAATTGGTCTGAAAGGAAATATTTTTATTAATTTTAACCTATCCCCGTACATGAAGTTCCTGTGGGGCAAATGTAAGAGACTTCATTCAAAGAAGATGATCAATCGTTTTTGGGTTTTTAATGGAAATCTCTTCATCGTTGTTGAAGAAAATGATCAGAAAATTAAGATAGATCACTTTGATAAACTTTCTGGCCTATTTCCAACTTTCAACTTTAACGCTGATGCCGAATAAATTTTTTCGATTCTCCACGCTTACTAATATTTTTAGTATAATTACCAACTAGGAAAATTTTTTGTTAGTACGATCTATAATTGATTTCTAATATGGCGGCGAAGATGTGCTAAAATTAGTCTGATGCTCATGCAGTAATTTATGTGAGTTCTTTGGCTTCCCTCTCAAACGCGCAAACTAAGAATTAGTAAGTTTTTTTGTGGTATATGCAGTGAATTGATTAGGGCAAATTCTAACTGTATCTTTTGTGATTTTTGTAAACTTTGGGTTCACCCAAGTTGTAACTTGCTTAATTCTAATGACTTCAAAAAACTCACCAAGGATAACTCAGATGAGGCATGGTCGTGTTTAAAGTGTAATTCTGAAATTTTTCCATTCCAGAGTGACAATACACCTCTGTTTGAGGCACAAAAAAGTCAGATTTTTTCTGACGTTAACTCTCATATTGAAACCTCTTTTTCAAATAATGTTGATGATGAAGATGAACGGTTTACTAATTGTAAATATTATGAATATAACAGCTTTAACTCTACTCTTGAACAACTTTCTTCTTCGGACCTTACACCTAATTTTTCTTATTTTCATCTTAATACTTGTTCTCTTCCCAAGAATATTGATAATATCAACATTCTTCTGAACTCTCTCAATATTGACTTTGATGTGTTAGGCTTCAGTGAAACTAGACTTAGTAAGTACTCAATAACACCAATTTTAAAAGGTTATAGAGGATTTCATAACCTTTCAAGCAGCAATGCAGGAGGTACTTCCTTGTATATTTCTAATTCGCTAACAGTAGTGGTACGCTCAGACCTTTCAAACTTGCTCTTTCTTGAAAGTAAATTAGAATCAACTTTTGTAGAAATCTTAGATAACAATCGTAAAAATACCATTGTTGGGTGCATTTATAAACACCCTAATATGCCAATTCCTGAATTTATTAATTTGTATCTTAAACCCTTCTTTGAAGTAGCTATTAAGCAAAAACAAAAACTTATTTTAATGGGAGATTTTAATATTGATCTTCTAAAATGTGAAAGTAACCATCTAGTTGATGATTTCCTGGATGAACTTTATTCTAATTTTTTACAACCATCTATAACAATTCCAACCAGAATATCTAATACATCTAAAACTTTAATTGATAATATATTTACATCTAATCCATTTACAAAATATTTCTCAGGTAACATCATCACCTCAATTTCAGACCACCTTCCTCAATTTTTAATTTATTTTGACAATAGACTTAAAGTCAAGGATAATTTAGACACCTATTACAAGGATTGGAAAAATTTAAACAATAATGCCGTAATAAATGACATAGAATCTATAGATTGGGATTCTACTTTGCTTTCAAATGAAAATAATGTAAATAACTCTTTTAACCTTTTTTTTAATCAATTAGACCAAATTGTAAGTAGACATACCCCTAATAAAAAACTATCAAAAAAACAATTAAGTAATAGAAATAAACCTTGGGTCACTAGAGCTATTCTAAAATCCATTAACATCCGCAATAATTACTATAAAAAGTTAATCAAAGCTAAAAACCAAGAAAAAAAATTATATTATTAAAACCAATATAAATTTTATAGAAATCGTATAGTTAATCTTATCAGGAACTCAAAATCAAACTATTATAAAGAATTTTTCTTAATCAACAAAAATAACAGTAGAAAAATTTGGAAAGGTATAAAGGATATTTTAAATAATAAAGATAACAACAGTAGATCTAGCACTTCTTCCTTAAAAATAAATGATAAAATAATCTCTGAAAAATTAACTGTAGCTAATGCTTTTAATGAACATTTTACTTCTTTTGCAGATAAAATTAGAAACCAAATTCCACATAACAATACACACTTTTCATCTTACCTAAAAAATAATAATAGTAACTCATTATTCTTTAACCCTGTAACAATAGAAGAAGTTTTAAAGATCATAAATAACCTTGATTTAACCAAAGCATCGGGCCCAAACAGTGTCCCTAATCTTATCTTAAAACAAGCCAACATAGCAATTTCTGCAATATTAACCAAACTTTTTAATCTTTCCCTACAACAAGGTGTATTCCCAAACATATTAAAGATGGTTAGTGTCATACCAATCTACAAGAATAAAGGGTCTCCTCTTGATCCAAATAATTATAGACCCATATCATTATTAAGCAATTTGGATAAGATCTTTAAAAAAATAATTAAAAACCGATTAATTTCTTTCCTAGATTCTAATAAAATTATAACCAATAAACAATTTGGATTTAGGACCAAACATTCAACCACCCATGCACTAATTAGTCTCACTGAAACTATTCGACAAAATTTAGATAATTGTAAGTTTGCATGTGGAATCTTCATAGACCTTCAAAAGGCCTTTGATACTGTATCACACGAAATTCTCCTTTCAAAGCTTGAACATTATGGAATTAGAGGTGTAACAAACTCCTGGTTTCGCTCCTATCTCAGCGATAGGGTACAATATGTCTCCCTAACTAACACCAAATCTAAAAAACTTTTTATTAAACATGGAGTTCCCCAAGGTTCCGTTCTTGGTCCTATTTTATTTTTTACTTTATATTAATGATTTAATTAACTCAATAATTTTTTCAGAAATTTTTCATTTTGCAGATGACACTTGCATGTTATATGCTAACCATAATCTGAAAAAAATGCAGAAGCATTTAAATATAGATTTAAAATGTATATATAAATGGCTAACTGCAAATAAAATAGCATTAAATGTAGCAAAGACTGAAGTCATCCTATTTAGGCAAAGAAATAAAGCAGTCAACTATGATATAAGGCTGAAATTAAATGGAAAAAAACTTGAATTCTCATCTCATGTAAGATATCTAGGTATATTAATAGATGAATTTCTAGATTGGGATTTCCACATATCTTATATTGGCAATAAATTAAGAAAAAAAAATGGAGCTCTTTGCAAACTAAGATATTATGTGCCTAAGGATATCCTACTTTCAATTTACCATGCATTATTTTCTTCTCATATTTCTTATAGTCCGCAAGTGTGGGGTCTCACTTCAAAGTCGTGTAGAATTTTTCGCTTACAAAAAGCTGCTCTCCGAATCATTACTTTTTCTAAATTTAACTCACCATCAAATCCTATTTTTCTTAATCTTAATATTCTTACTCTTTCAGATCTTATAAAATTTCTCAACATTATTTTAACTTTTAATATTATAAATCTGCATTCTCCAGGTAATATTTGTGATATTTTTAAATTGGTCTGCCATTCATCTAATCATTCAACAAGAAGTAAATCCATTAAACTTCTAGCTAGACCTTCTGTTAGGACTACCTCATTTGGTCTCAAATCTATACGTTACCAATCTATTATTAATTGGAACAATATCCAACAACACTTTCACCAATACGACCTAGCCTCTCTCACTCTAAAACAACTAAAAAAAATCTGCAAAACTTATTTTCTGGATTGCTATAACACTAATCTCTCCACTGCATAAAAAAGATTTTACTAAAAAATTTTTTTTTGTAGTGTCATACTGCTTATTGCAATCGTTTGATCTGATATAGGTGGCCATCACCTACATTAGTATTTATACTATCTGATGGTCTCCCCGTAGGTATTTATTTAATGTAAAATATACAGTTATCTAACACGAAATAAATACTACTACTACTACTACTCAGAGTATATTTAGCGTGCAACAAATTGATCTGCAAGGGATATGTTCTGCAAATGTCTCTGCCTTTTTACACATGTCTGAGTCATGTTACTATTATCTATTAGCTAATTTTTTTGTTATCGGTTAGGACGTCTTTTTATTTTTGTTCTAGATCTCGCCTCTTTCAAACATGGCCTGCTCTCTGATGTTTTGTTTTGTCGTGAAGCCACCTACTCTGCTAACACAAAAAAGAGCTACCGTAGTCATCGCTCTGCATATTATAAATTTTGTAAACTCATGCACCTCCCAATTGTTCCTGCTAATACATCAAGTCTCTGTATGTACGCTGCCTACCTTGCCCGCTTTCTCCTTCCGCAGTCAGTTTGTGTGTACCTCAATTTTGTTGGACTTCTGCACCAGGAGATGGGGTTCCATAATCCACTCTCTGATAACTGGGTCCTTTTCTCTGTTCTGACTGGTATGAAGCGGATGCTTGGTGTTCCACCACAGCCCCGTCTTCCTATTACCATAAATTTGCTTCTTGGTATCCGGTCTCGTTTAAATCTCAATTCCAGTAAGCGTGCCTCTTTTTGGGCTATTTGCCTTGTATCCGTTTTTGGCCTATTTCAGGCCTCGTCAGGAAGAAAAATGCTAGCGTGCGAGCTTCGCACGTCATGGTACTTCTTAATAATTTTGAGGCGTGCGTTGTTCGCATGGCATAATTTTCAATGGCGTGCGATGGCGTGTGCTTATTTTTGTTCCATTGTTTTTTTCGAATAATCATAGAACTCGCATACAGCAACACTAATTTTGCCATGTTTTGAAAAGCTGGTAATTTGTTGCGACAAAACTAAAATGTGCGATGCGTTCATTATTCATTATTTTTTTAAAAAAAAGTATACGACGTAGCAACAGGATGAAAAAAAATTATAAAACATGCAAGTTACAGTCATAAAACTCTTTCAGTTAATAACTTTTTTGTAAATATTTTTTTAGAGGTATAAATATTTTTTATTTTTATACTTTTCAAAAAAATATATCATTAAACATTAAACTGTTTTTTTATAAAAAAATCCCTCACGTTATTATTGTTGCTTCGATCTTAAAACATTCCCCCCTAAACAAAACAATAACAAGCTTTGTGACGTCCTGTTTCTATGGCGATGTTTTAAAACTATACAGATTGTTGTCTGAGTTGTAAAGCAATGATTGTTGAAAAATATTCAGAAAGCAAAGTCAGCATGTGGCAATTGATCACCATAACTATAATTAGATATCATGCTGACTCTGTGCTTGCGAAAGAACATGCTGGAAGTGATTTCTGCGAAGAACATGCTGGAAGTGGTTTCTGCGAAAGAACATGCTGGAAGTGATTTCATATAATGAAAGTAGCGAAAGCATTTAAAGAAGTAAAAGACAGCAAAGTTGAAAATTTATTTATTAATTTCAAAAGAGCAACTAAATTAAAAAAAAAAATAAATGGTGAATTAAAATTAATGTCTTTGTTTTTCTTTAATACAACTCACGAGTAACATGATTTTTAAAGATTTACTTGCGAGTAGTTTAATTATTGATGACTCTTATTTATTTTACTCGCACTTGCATTGTACTCTCACTCTGAATTATTTTACTCACATTTATTTGTACTCGTACTCTCAAAGATGTGTAGCTTTACTCGCAATCGGCACTTTATATTATTCCCGTAGGCCTTCATTGAACAGAACATTATTTAATTTGGTGTGCGATTAGCGCACGCCTGAGGTATTTAGTGTTTTTTTTGGCGTGCGAAGATCGCACAGGAACATTCAAACATGGCGTGTGTGGGCGTGTGCGCGTGCGATCGCACGCCATTCCTGACGAGGCCTGCTATTTCGCAAGTCTCATCTGCTACCTACATTGTCAGCTGCCTTCAATGCTCGCATCAACTTTACTAGGTCTGATTTTGTTTTATCCCATTCACAGTTGTTGATACTAGTTCGCTGGAGTAAAATCATCCAGTTAGGACAGCGTACTATTACTGTTCCACTGGTGGCTATTCCATCGTCACCTTTGTGCCCAGTTGCTGCTGTTGCTCACTCGTTTTTCTCTTACGCCTGATGTACCACTAACTTTCAAGCATTATGCTGGCATGACTCTGCCTCATTCGCTACTAGTATTTTTACCTATCGATCTTTTATGGCCTGTATTAAGAAAGTTTTGACAGAGCTTGGGGTTCCAGCCCACCTATATGGGACTCACTTATTTCGACGGGGTGGTGCCACATATGCACTGGAAGTGGGGGTTCCACTGGATTCCATCCCCATTCTTGCAGACTGGAAGTCAGATTTTATGTTTCTCTACCTACACATGCCACTATCTCAGTGCCTGTCCGCCCAGCGTATCATGGCATTGCACCTTAACACACATTCCTAATTTACAATTTAACATACATTTGGATTTGGATTTTCGCCTTACCTACTATGTATATATTTGTAATATAGACTTAGCTTTATATTAGCTACTTCGTCTTTATATAGTAATATGCTCACTCATTTATCGTTGTATATATTTAGTTGTTTTTGTGTATTCTCGCTGCTCTTTGTATTTATTTGTTGTTGTTTTTAGTATTCTTGCTAATAGAACTGTTCACTGCATATTTGCGTTTTTACTGTGTGAGTTTAAGAGTAATTATATACCTTAAGATGAGAAGTAAGTCGTAAACAGTTTTTTTCAGTTGACTAAATCTATTCTGTAATGAAAAAATCTGTAATTACAGTTTGTTAACTGGTCAAATTGATATGATGTTTAATATTATCATTCAAATCCTTGAGGGACTCCATCATTTTTAAGGCGGCCCATGTGGAAAATATTTGAATCAGAAAAAAACTCTGAAATTCTTCAATTTTCAGATCATGACAGTTTATTAGGAAATTTTCATGGTACCTATAAAATTCGTTTTGAGTTAAGGAGCAGTTCGAGATAAAGGGTTTCGAGTTAGGGATCATCTACAAAATTCGTAGCAATTCGTATTAAAAAAATTTGTATATGCTATACGAAATCTCTTCTGCCATACAGTAATTAAATTCGTTAGTTTTCTAAAATCGTATAAAATTTGTATGAGTTTTAAATTAAATTCGCATGAGTTAAATTCGTATGAGTTAAATTCGTATGAGTTTTAAATTAATACAAAAATTCGTGAGTTTTTAATTAGATGCATACGTACATATGCATAAAAAATTCGTTCAAGATTTTAATAAATTCGAATATGAGTTTTTAAAAAAAACTTGTTTAAGTTTTTATAATTAAATGAGTATGGTTTTTTTTAAAAAAAAACGTACAAGTTTTTTTATTAAATTCGCATGGGTAAGAAAAAAATCTTATATAAATACAGTACAGTCGAGATGTAAGTGTACGCTTACGCTTAAGTTTCATACCTTTTTCTCGGAGGCGGTAGTTGTTTATCTTTTGTTCCTATTAATTATCTTGCGAGTCTTGTAAGTCATTAACTTGTGCGTTATAAACAAAACATTCTTGATTTATTTAAGAACAAAGAACGGCGATAAAAATTCTTCGTTAGATCTCATTTTTTAAAGTTTAAGAACGAAAAGTGGCAATAGAAATACTTTTTTAGATCGCGTTTTAAAAATTTAAAAACGAAGAACGGCGATAGAAATGCTTCGTTACATCATGTTTTAAAAATTTAAGAACGAAAAGCGGCGAGAGATAATTATCTTATTTAACATTATAAATCATTTTGTTTGTAAGTACTAATCCTTCGAAATTCGCACAAACAGCGTTTAGAGATGGTTATTTGTAAGTTTTAATCATTTGAAGTAATAAGAACAGCGTTTAGAAATTGTTAATGTTTATTTTAAGACTAGCTACATAGCGAAAAGTTAGATTTCTATGAAGAAACTATATTGAAAATTAAATTCGTATGACCATTCATTTAAAAATTTGTATCGCAATTTGTATTGCAAAATCTTAATAATTTGTATGAAAATTTGGATCAAAATCGTATAAAATTCGTATAGGATTTTTTAGAAATCGTAAACTAATTAACACTATGCGAATTGTATACGATTTTTATACGAATTAGAAGCAATTAAATTCGTATATATTCGTATAAAATGTCATACGAAATTTGTAGATGACCCCTTGTGGAGAGTCACTTTATATGATAAAATTGTATCTAAAATATGCCAAAGAATGGAATGAACAGTCTACTTGCAGCATAGAAGTCACTAATAAATGAAACATCCTTATATTTTTACCATCAAATGGCATGTAGAATATAGCAACATAAGTTGTGCAGCTGTAAGAAACTTTTACGTTGTTGCGGTTTAATATTATGTGGAGCTTGTTTTGTATCAGGAAATGTTTGTCTATGAGAAGCAAGATTTTCGAAGATACGTTTACATTATAAGGGGGATTAAACCATATTATATTTCTTCAACTTTTCTTATTTTCTCCAAGGTTTGAAACAGCTTTCTTTTGTTGTTAGTATTGCAGTTTAAAATCGTGTCCGGATTCCTTCAACACCTTCTCATAAATTGGGGCAACTTCGGTAAATATATTTTTATTTGAAGAATGTGCGTATAAACGCTGCTCAATGTTGATTGGGATTTGTTTGATGACATTAGGTGGGTGGTTGGATTGAGTATAGATGTATTGAATGATTTTGTCAGGTTTGCTGTATGGTTTAAAGGTTCCACTGTCAAGATTTAGTGTGATGTCTAAGAGAAATTAACAATTTTCTTATTGCATTCAATAACAATTTTTAAACCGCATTCTTGGAATAATATTTGTATTATCTTTTTGATGTGTTCCATTGTGGGTCCACTGGTATTTTTAAATGCGGCAAGACCATCATCACGGTATAATCCGTCATTGTTTATCTTGTTTAATATGAACAATCCAATGACTTCGCAAACTTTGGCACCGTCATAAGCACCCATCGTCACGTCGAGCAGTTCTCCTCCATTATTCATCCACTTTTGTTTGCTGGTGTCGAATAAAAGTGATTTTTGCGCATGGAAGATGGTTTTATATCGTCTTCTTTTATCTGTAACTGCTGGGTGGCAAAATGATTGCGTCTGATAATAATGTTTTTGTTATTGAAGGTTAAAAGTCCTTTATGTCAAAAACTACAAAGCGGTAATTATCTTTATTGGTTATACCTTCAAACCAATCAATAACTTCTCGGGTATTTCTCCATTGGTTTACTTTCAAATATCCACAACAACAAAATCATCTATGGCAACAATAAAGTAATGGATAGAAATTATAATTGTATTAAAAAGAAACAATGCCCAGTGAAAAAAAAATGTTTAACAAAAGACATTATTTATAACGCAACCATAACTTCTAACATCCCCAACTATGAGCGTAAGGTTTACATTGGTCTAGCAGCAAAAAAAATCTTTCAACACAACTAAATACAAAAAAGACACTGAACTTTCAAAAGAAGTATGGCTTATAAAATATATATATATATTGAATGCTTCTACAATATCTTTTATAGCTAACTAGAAAAAAGTAGACATTACAACCTGAAAATGACAAAAGAAACTGATGTGGACACTGGAGTTTCTAATGAAGATTCTCCAGATGAGCAAGATGTAAGCTTTCTTATATTTAGCTACAGATTTTAGTCATGTTTTACTGTATATTTTAGTATGGTAACACTGTGGCATGCTGGTGTTTAACAAGCATGTTAGCAAAAATTATGCCTCGTTTTTAAAGGGACCCCAGAGAACAAAATGAAAACCTCCCCATTGAAAGTACAATACTGGAATCAGGATGATTGTCCCGATGGATCGTGAATAATATTAAATATAATGAACAATAGATGCATATAATTTTGTCTCTTTGTTTTTTGTTTTTTTTTAACATTTGAAAACTCTTTTGCATCTTGTAATATCTTTTTATTGAAAATTGTATTTTATAAATTAGCCGACTTCAATGTAATTAATTGTTCTACAGCCGAAGTTGATAGTAGGTTACGGTCCGTCTGTCAGCGAAATAAAAATAATTTTATCGAGAATGTATGGTCAGAACAACAACAAAAAATATTAAAAAAATAACAATGGAGGAGGGTGTTGTGAGAAGCATATTTTTCTATGTATTGTTGCATAACGCACATAGTTTATATTTTTTAGTTGCAAAGAAAAAATAATAATTTGTCCTACTAAAAAAATGTAACTAGCACTCAAGGTGAAAAGATAAAAATACTTGTATGCTCAAAAATTTGTTTTAAAACTTATGCAGGAAGAATTTTCTTTTGTTGTTTTGAAAGTTATACAGAATATACTTGTATTGTTTTAAAAGTTATACAGCAGGTTATCCTCAGTTGCTTGGAAACTTATACAGCAAGGTATTCTTTTCCCACTTAAAATAAGGAAAGAAAAACAATGTGGTCCACAAGTGTCCTGATTCCACTACTGTATTCATATTTTTAAAATATAAAAATAATTGTTTATTTTTGTATATTAAAATAAAAATGAAACAAATCCAAATTAATTTTTTCTGCAAGCTTGTTTTGTGGCTCATCACCACCTCTATTTTGTTATTCTAAAGGAAAGTAAAGTTGACATAATTAGACAAAGTCATAAAATATTACCATTAGTGGGGGTCACTATGTTCTTTGTGTGCAGGGACTTGTTAAAAGTAATTTTTTGATTTCAATACAAAAAATACTACGCATCATCTTTTTTTTAAAATTTGGCTAATAATATGAAAATATGAACATTATAAAATATACAACATTATTACACTTTATGCATAACACTGAGACAATTTCTAGTTTCTTTCTGTTCCATATCAATTTGTTATACATATACATAATGAGAATATAAGCACTACACTATTTTAAATTAGAGTTAGAGTAAGTGTTTTTGATATAGGAAAAGTCTTTTCAGACTATTTTATAATGTATTATATACAGATTGTTAACCTAGTAAGCTACTTGTTAGTGACCATTATTACTGAGTTTGCAACTTGTTAGTATGTAATTTTGCATACAATATCTCAGAAGAGCAAAAAGAAGTGAGATTATAGACAGTAAAGTATTTCCAGCCAACCCTTCCCGTCCCGTTCCCGGACTAGTCCGGGATATTGCTGCGCTAAAATAATCCCGATCCCGGACAGGTCCAGGATTTCACTAGGACCATTTTGAACGGCCCACACCGCCCTGTATCTTTAAAACTAACAAGATCGATTTTTTTAACACTAGAATAAATTATCTCTCATTTGCGCCCGATCTGACGATTTTTAAATTCGGCTACCGTAAGTTATGCAGATTTGCTTTTCGAAATTAAAACAAAAATGGCGACTGGATTTAGCGCATGCTGTGGCTCTGGATCTTCGCCTTTTAGCAGCAGTAATGCATCATTTGGCCTCTCTATTAATGAACTAAACCTTGAAGAGGATAGCGATGAGGATGTAGTAGCAAGTGATGATCCAATTAACAGATTACTTGGCCAGAGTGATAGTGAAGACAAAGATTTTTTGGGATTTTCTGATGGTAGGGGAGAATGTGTTGATGAAAGTTCAACTGATAATGATGAATTGGCAGAACCTAGTTCGAAGAAAGCTAGAAAGGAACCAAACTCTCTTGGTTGGAACATGGGGCAATGGATATCTGGTGACAAGTTGCAAGAATTGCCCCATTCTGCTGCAAATTCTCGAATAAATGTTGATATTCCTGAGGATGCCGACGAACTTTATGTTTTCAAACTGTTTATCACCAATGAAATTATTTATGATATAAATACTGAAACTAATTGCTATGCTCATGAATTTCTTAAAAAAGCTGGTGATGGTCTTCCTCCCTCTTCAGACCTGGCTAGATGGCCTGTAAATGGAATCTTTACTAAAAAAATGTCAAGCTTCTTGGCTTTGACTTTTTATTTTGGCATAGTAAAAAAAGATTTACTAAAGTCTTATTGGTCAACAGACACTACTATTTCTGTCATGTCAAGAATGGATGCGTTATCATAATTATAAAGATTTCATTGGTAAATGTATTCAAATGATGTCCGAATAGAGAACTGAGAAACCGATAACGTTTTAGTATATACATTATGTTTTATATATCTCAAAATTATGTTTTATATATTTGATAAGAAGTTCCTCTTACATTCCTTTTATTTGCTAGTCTAAAGCACTAACTAAGCTTAGGTTGTGGTCCAATAAGCACAATCTAAGCATGGCTAATAGACGGATTGCCAACTTTCCTTTTATATACTTTCAATTCTTACTGAATTGTCAATTACTGGAGTCGAACCGGGACTTAGATAATGCTTTATGACCATTTTTTAAAAAAAGAGAAATACCTTACATGCATTTTAAATATAGTATATGCTTTAAATTAGTTGTTAAGGTTTATTTTAGACTAATATTATGAAATTTACGAAAAATGTGTTTTTTTACTAGAAACGCCTGGGATCAGCGACATAATGTGTTAAAAAATGCCTGGGGCGGAAGGGTTAAGGATGTACAAAAGTAGCTTGTTAGAGCATATGTTACTTAGGTGATATGTTTGGTGCTACCTTGATTTTTATCTTGAAGTAATAAAAGTATCCTATATTTTTAGAACACGATTTAAATACATGGTTTATTATAGATATTGCTTTAAAGCAATCTTGTAAAACTACAACTTGCGATAGTAATCGTGACGCCAATTTAAAAAGACTCAAGAAAAAAATAAGATACACGTTAATGTCGTAATTCACTCCTTTGTTATGACTTTTATAATATATCATATTTTTCTGATATACTACCTAAAATGTAATAGTGCTGACTATTGCTTGAAATAGTCTGTTTAGAAAAGGTTTAGAAAAGGACGTTCCTATCTGAGCCAACTGCTAGCTCACCACGATTACATCTTACACTTTCTTGCAAACGATTTTAACGTTGATACAGTGTATCTCAACTTTGCCAAAGCCTTGGATAAGGTAGACTTTAACATTGTCTTAGCAAAAATAAAAAGCATTGGCATTCATAAAAAAAATCTACGAACGGATAAGATCGTTTTTAACTAATTGAACAATGCAATATTTTTACTCAGACAGATTTAGGAAAAGTATTTAGGAAAGAGAAAGAATCTCTATTTTACCTTTGTAGATTTAGAGAAAGCTTTTGATAGAGTGCTACGTAAAGTTATTTGATGGGCTATGAGAAAATTAGGTGTGGATGAGTGGCTAGTTACGATGGTACAGTCTATGTACAGCAATGCTAGAGGTCGTGTCACGATTAACGATTCACTTAGTGATGAATTTAGTGTAATTGTTGGTGTACATCAGGGTTCTGTACTTAGTCTTTTGTTGTTTGTCTAGTCTTAGAAGCGCTGTTGATGGAGTTCAGAACAGTTTGTCCATGGGAGTTATTGTATGCAGATGATTTGGTTCTCATAGCAGAGTCGATGGAAGAATAAGTTTGAGAAGTGGAAGAAAGGACTAGAAGAGAAAGGGCTAAGGGTGAACACAGCAAAGTCTAAAGTCATGATTAGTAGCATTGCAGCCAAGTGTGACCTTGTAGTTGGAAAGTGGCCTTGTGGAGTTTGCAGAAAAGAGGTTGGTAGTAACTCAATTTTTTGTCAGACTTGCAAGCATTGGGTACATAAGAAGTGCAGTAGTATTGGTGGAAGGTTAATAGTTGACATTCAGTTTATATGCAAGCGTTGCAAAAGTGAGATTATAGAGAATGAAGTATCTCCAGCTTCAATGATGTACAAAAGTGGCTCATTAGAGATAGTTGACAACCTCTGTTACTTAGGTGATATGTTTGGCAGTGAAGGGGGTGTTGGAAGAAGGTTTACCTGCAGGGTTCTGCTTGGAAAACGTTCAGAGAGTTACTTCCTTTGTTGACTAACAGAGTCTTGTCAATTGAGTTAAAAGGTAGGTTGTGTGAAGGTTGTGTAAGAAGTGTTATGTTGTACGGTAGTGAGACATGGGCAGTGAAGCAGGAAGATCTTGACCGTTTAGAAAGGAATGATATGAGAATGGTTAGGTGGATGTGTAACGCCAGTCTGAGAGACAGAAAGAGTTCAGATGAGCTAAGAAGCAGGCTAAGTATCTGTAGAATTAAAGATGTTATCCAGATAACAAGATTGAATTGGCTGGGGCACTTGTAAAGAATGGAGGGGATAATTGGGTGGAGAAAGTGTGGAGACTTGATAGTTCCTGGGGCAAAGCCCAGAGGCACACTGAGAAAGACTTGGCAGGAGGTTATAAGGACAGACTTGATACAGAGGAAGTTGAGTTTAGATCTAACACAGTCTAGATCAGATTGGAAAAGGGTCATTAATATGCCCCGTCCAACCCATGCTATCATGGGAAACGGACGTTAAGCTGAGAATGATGAGGATGATGATGAACACAATCAGTTATTGTAGACGGTGAAAAATCAGATCCTGCTGCAGTCATATCCGGAGTCCCCTAAGGTAGTGTTCTTGGGCCCCTCATATTCCTGATTTTGTTAGGGGACATAAATTCAGAAATTCTCAACTCAACATGTAGCTTCACTGATGATACGCGGTTATCTAAACTAACCTTCAAAACGCCCTGAGCTTGATTTACAACTTGACCAAACGAAACAACATGTTCTTTAACAGGCCTATCAATAAGAAAATAACACCAGAGCTATAAATCGCTCTCCCAAGGTTACAATAATTTGAACTGGGTGAGCAATCTGAATAAATAAAATAACTTTATAAACAACGCATGTTTTATCACAAAGTCTTTTTTATCTATTTTATTTTATCTTTTTTATATATTTTGGTTCTTTTTTACTGTAAGTAATAGGAAAGGGAACATTGATTTCCATGTAAGATGAATTGATATTGCTTGGCCAAAAAAAACTTTTTTGGGAATTGGGGGAGCAATTAATGGCTCAGCTAGTTTATCATTTCTTAGAATTGCCCGAGTCTTTGCGTGAGCAAGAGCAATTGCTCTCCCCTTATTGATAGGCCTGCTTTAATAGTGAAAAATTCGAAGTAATACAGTACACCATCGATACCTCTTTCCCCAAACAAATCTACTTCTGATCAGACAACAAACAAATAGCTGAAAAGAAAAATGTTAAGGATCTAGGAGTAACTATGTCCAACAATGCATCCTTCAAAATACACATAGCAGACACCAATTTTCATGGATCCTCTGTGTGTTTCTAACCCGCTCACCCACACTCATGATCCATCTCTGGAAGTCAATGGTTCTACCCATTCTCGAGTACTGCTCTTAACTTTGGAGCCTAGAATCCATCCAATGGAGCTTCATTAGAAAGATCTCCGGTACCTACCCTAAAGACTATTGGGAAACTTTACCGTGGTTGAATCTCTATTCTTTGCAGCGAAGACGTGAGAGATACCAGATCATCTATGTATGGAAAATAATCGTCAAACTTGTTCCAGATTTTGGAAGCGACCACCATAGAACACTATGTATACCCTCGTCGAGGCAGACTCCCATCCTCACAAAAATTCCAAAACCACTTCAAGCAAAAATGTATGGCAGCCTATGTCATTTCAGCCCCAGACTTTTTAATGCGCTACCAAGACACCTGTGTGACTATTCTGGAGATCCTAAATCTTTCAAAAGACTTCTTGACAGATTCCTTGCAAGTATTCCTGATGAGCCCTCTCTTCTCGGCCAATCCAAAAAAGGAACAACTGATTCTAACAATTTGATAGATATGTCAAAACAACTTTCTGCTGCTTCTTGTGTCTTGGTTTCCAGGGCACTTGAGCAGAAGTAGTCGCCGGCATCCACAACGAAGGCGAAGTTTAGAAGACTGAAAGAATATCAAAGGTATCAAAGGTGAGGTAAGGTATAGGAGAATTAATATAAAAAAACAAGGTAGAATACGTTTGTCGTAACACCCTCCATAGTTATGATATTCAGTTATGACATTTTTATAGGTTTTTTTGTTCTTGTTGTTTAGGAAAATACCTAATTAAAAGTGGGAGGAGAATAACTTGCTGTATAAATCTCCAAACAGAACAATTTTAACTTGCTGTGTAACTTTCAGAATAACAAATATTCTGTAAAACTTTCAAAACAGCAAAGAATAATTCTTGCTGTATAACTTTCAAAACAGCATAAAAAACTCCTTACTACATAACTTTTAAAAAAGGTTTTTTAACATGCAAGTACTTTCATCTTTCCACCTTGACAGAGATGAGTTTTTGGAAGACATTATAGCAGTTTTGGTCAAATGACTTGTTAATTTTTCTAATTTTTTCCTCTATTCTGTCTTTCATTTTAACTATGTCACGTTTAAAAGATGAATTTAAAGGATCATTGCAGCATTACTAATCTTATCTGACCGTATTCTTGCTGATTTTAGTTTGATCTAGTGAAAAGGCGTTTTTATAACTACTCAGTAATGTCAATCCCAGTATTTTTTGTTACTTGTGTAGTAATGTTTTAAAAAAACAAACAAAGCTAGTACATGACAACATACACTGCAAACTCCAATTTATTCTTTTTCATTGTGGTGTTACCCTCAAACATTCAACGTCAATACTATTTTAACAGTAAAGTTTGATAAATTACAGAACAATTTTATAGGCGATGTTTTATAGAATTTGTCAAAGAGAATTGTGAGGAATATAATCCACTTTGCAAAAGTTACAGACAGACAGACAGACACGGAACTGGCATATTATTATAGAGATTAGTCAATAACGCCTGTAGAAAAATCCACTAAGGAGCAGAAGTACAATGGAAATATAGGTTGCTTTAGATTTTTTGCTGACGTCAGCAGTGCATATACAAAAAGAAAATTGGTGAAATTTAGTCATTTGTTGTCTGTAATGTGTAGAGGTTGAAACGCTGATCAAAATAATGTATCATATGTATCATATGTTTTTGACAAACGCCTAAGGAGATAAAAGGGTTTAAAAATTTTGCTGACGTCAGCAAAGTCCCTACCAAAAGTTTCAAAAAAAGTTCTTCACAAATTCGTACACCCGTTGCATTCATCATATAGATCTTGAAATGCTGATCAAGAAAATGTATAGGATCAAGTACTTTTGAGAAACAGTTGAAGAGATATTGGGGTTTAAAGTTTTTTGATGACGTCATCAATCCTTCCACTCCGAAAAGGATCTGGGGACCCATATTTGAAAAATTACCCAAATTAGTCCTAGGTGGTCCCTAGTTACCCACGCGATGAAAAATCATTGACGTCACCACCTCGTTTCCAAGTTATTTGGCCTCAAGTTTTTAGTGCACTGTAACAGCTTCATTAATTTAATATAGGATATTAATGTTAAAGTAGTGTTATTGACGACGCACCGTAACGTCAGAAATTTTAATATATTAGACATGCATTTTTCGGTTACTTCAAAGAAAATTTCGGTAAGATCAAAGGAAAATGAACATATCCACTTTGCCTGTTACAGAGACACGGAACTGGCGTATTATTATATAGATTGTATTCTTGAATCACGTGAATTTGAAACAGTCTAAACGAATCAGTATTTAAAAATGTTTTAACAGGACTGCATGGTTCAAAAGGGGATTATCTAGAAGATGTGTGCACAAATCGCTCATTGAGATATGCTTCATATAAACAGTTTATTTGGTGGATTTTTAAAAGCCTTGCGAAAGGAAATCGAAGATTTATCTCTTCATGCATAAGTAGAATCACTTTCCATGAACCTGACGGACAATATGCCTTATACTCTGAAGAACATAAAGATTAATCAGAATACTCCTTTTTTATATATATAAGAACAATTCTTTTATAAAAGAACAACACAGGTAAAAATGTGTTCAGATTTGTTCAAAATTTGTTCAAAATAAAACGGTATAAAGACATAAAACAAAAGTTCTGCTAAAATGTTATTTCTTCACATTTTCACCAAATCCCGATTTTTGATTTTTAATTATTTCCATTCCATCGCAGCCTCATTCTTATAAAAAGTGTATGCTGTGGCAAAAATAAAACAATTACCTTCTTATTACCTACCTTCTATTACCTTCAAATCTCTTTCGAAACAGTCTTCCGTAAAATGTAAGTCACATTGCTTCTTATCTTTTGATAGATTTTTCTTTTTGATGTTTTGCAACCATCTTTTCTTGAGGTTTTCATCTTTAGGTAATCCATGAAAACTGACTTTTTTAAGTCTGTTTGCCATAACTAACTGCTGATTAAAAACGTGCGATCCTATACATTACTTTGATGGGCGTTTTAAGCTTGACACAATGCAGATAACAGCTAAAAGAAATTGTGAAAAGCGTTTCTTTGTACATCAACGGGTGATTGCTGACATCATCAAAACAGATTTTTAATTTCTTTTGTGCCTAAGTGGATTTTTTTACGGGCCTTTCGACTAGTCTATATAACAATACAAAGACTGTGTCAGTGTGTAACAGGAAAAGTGGATGTGTTTATTTTTCTTTTATATGCCCAAAAAATGAATGTCTCAAATCTTAATCGGCAAGATAAATGTTGTGACAGCTAAATTTAAATTCACGAATTTATTACCACTCTCTGGAGGCCAAATAACTTACAAACAAGGCGGTGATGTTGGTTATTTTTCACTGCACAGGAGACTAAAAACTACCTGAGGGGAACCACCTGGAACCAAAATGGGACCAATTTGCTAAATCTGGGCCACCCAATCCATTTGGGAATGAACAGCTGATCAAAACTGCACGATCCTGTATATTATCTATAGATCAGTGTTTCAAGCTCTACCGAATACAAATAATGACTAATAAAAAATGGTAAAAAATATTCCTTGTGCATCGACTGGTCATTGCTGACGTTATCAAAATTTGAAATGTTTTTTTTTCATTTTGCTTAAGTGGACTTTTCCACGGCCTTCGTGGAAAGCATGTGATATATGTTTATATATGTCATATATGTTTTTGTGGTCAGCGCTTTGAGCTCTCCACGAAGTGTAAAATAATTTCTGTAAAACGTTTTTTTCAAGTTGCGGTTCTTTTGCATTGATAGTATTCTGCCCAAGTGGATTTTTCTGCAGGCTTTATTCACTAGTCTCTTGTAATTATAGGGAAACTGTGTGTGTTTGTCTGTCTGTAGCAGGCAAACGTGATTTCATTTCCTTCGATGTATTTGAAAAAGTATATCTAATTTGTTAAATTTGTGGATGTTACGACATGCTATAAAAGCATTTTAGACTAACATCAATGCATTTCATAAGGTTAGTAAAACGCATTGCACTTTTAAGTTTAAGGCTAAATAACTTGAACATGTGTGGAAATAACTGACGTCATCTCCTGCCTTGATAACTAAGGACCACCTGGGACCAAAATGAGACCAATTCATAAAGCTGGCTCAACCAGCTGATGTTAAAAGAGACGGGTTGATAACTTCATCAAAAGACTCCAAACCCAAATATCTGTGTAAACATTCATCAAAGGTACATGATCCTATACATTTTCTTGATCAGTGTTACAAGCTCTAGACAATAGAGTTTATGGGTAAACAAGTTTCTAAAAAACTTTATTGCATATTAGTTAGCAAGCTTTTTAAACTCTTATATTCCCTTGTTGTTTGTTAGAAGTACATAGCGCTACAGTTTTTTTCCTGGCATTGCTTCAAGCTCAACACAATAATTTTTGGTGTATTAATAGGTCATTGCTGTCGTCATCAAAATTTAAACACGGGCTTATCGACTAGTAACAGAATAATTATTTTTACATGGAACTGATTTAAGATTAGTAATTCGCTTAATAGTAGTGATGACACATGCTTAGGGTCCTTAGACATAAACAACAATTTAACAAATTTTTTTTGCATATTGTATAAATGTCCCAACATTTCGTCATTTTTTTAATCAAATGGGAAAACAGGCATTCATTTACGTGACAATTACTAATGTCCATTAATGCAGCAGTGAAAGAAACCTTGTCAATACGTAGACAAATCAGACCGGCACTTAGACACAGCTACCTGTCGCATCCCCCTAACCAGGGCTTATATTTTTAGAAATTACTCTTGAAGGGATCCGAGGTACTTTTACAAGTTGGACTTACCTGAAAGATTTTCATAGGAAATTCCCAATGACATATTCACTTTTTGTTAAAAGTTCATGTAACCCCAGATATTGGTTTTTAAATATTTGTTTTTCTTGCCGCCTTGATGGCCGCTTCGATCTTCTTGTTCGTTAAAAATTTCAGACTAGCTCCATTCCTTTTTAGTGGCACGTGACCCTATTATGTAGTATTTCAGTAGCGCTTACAAATTAATGACTTTCACTCGCTATTATTAATGACTTTCATAGCCAAAAACAATTATACTGTTGCAACAAAGTTAAAAAAATTCAACGTACTTTCTTTATCGATCTCTGTACAAATGATTTGTTTTTTTAAAAAAAATAATTCAACATGACATACTAGACGTCTAAGCAATAAAACAAAAAATAATTTGTTAGCAGCAGGTGTTCGCATGATTTCTTTTATTTCAAATTTAAAAGAATTTATTTCAACAAACAGGTTGTAAAAATTACTGATCTATACCCTGTCATTGTAGGCGGGGTATGATGCTCAAGTGAGTATTCCCAACCTCAGTAGATGGATATATTTTTTATTAAGAAACTAGTCGTTAACCCGTGGAAAAAAAACTATTGGTTCGCCCGTCCTTTTTTTTATACCGCACTGCGTGCGTCTCGCTACTTACGCAGCTAAGCTACCATTTTGGGGGACAGACGGACAGACGTATACGGGTATTATAATATAGATGTTAAAAATTCAATAGAAAAAAATACTACGTTAATTCATTCCATGATACAGAAAGAGCCAGAATTTGCTGTCTTATTAATGTTTGTTTTCATGATATTCTTCCAATATGTAGCGCAAACATCAACGTAGTCTAGTAAACTAAACTCATCATTTTCCCCTTTTGTGATAGCGCACTACAATAAGCAGGGTTACAAAAGCAGGACAGACACCGAAGCCAAAAGCAGAAAAGAGAGACAGGTATCCTTTCTAACATCAACGCTGCTCTGCACCTTCATGATTAGACCTTTTAAAAGCATACATCATACATTAATGTCCAACGAAACCCTCATAATTCGCCATTTGTAGCGTCGACAAATAACTGCTGTGGCTATATTCGCACAATACTGTGGCAGCTTTTAAATTTTTAAACTTAACAAAACACAAAAAATGATTTAGCTACCTCCTAAATAAAAATACTATTTTACCGGAGAAAAGCAAAAAAAATTAAGAAATAAAATAATAATAGTTAATTGCGTGAGTATTAAAGTTCAACGCAGAAAAAACGGCATTTTATTAAATATATTTTAGCATTTTCTGCAATGATTTAACCAAAGTACATTGGTGACAAACTGTTTTTAATGATGCAGTTGAAGCGCAAAACTAACTGTTTTTTGCTAAGAGTTTGTTGTTCGTGCATTGCCGTAGGAGGCAACTGAATTATGCTCTGGAAAAACAAAGACTTTTTTCGTTGTTATATCTTCGGCTATTTTTTACACACCTGATCGCATAAGGCCTAGGGACTTTTTATCTGCGATTTTACCACGTCAAATAATTTAACGATGCGAAGGTACATGTTTTAAAAATATGTCGGTAATTACCTTGGCAAATGCCGAGTGCCGTCTCAAATTACAAAGATTGTAACTGCCCTTAAGGATAGGGTAACCCCCTTCAGAGTCATTTTTTTTAAAAAAAATATTTTTTTAATTTTGATTCTTTGGCATAATTTCCTGATATTTTTTAAAAAAGAATCAAAAATATTTATTGTTAAGAGTGGTAAAATGAAGAAAAATCTTCTTTTTTTTTAGTGTTTTCAATAGTGTGCTCAAAGTTTAAAATTCCTTAAATATATTTAATCTGTATAATAATTAAAGAGAGTTATGCATAACGAATAAAAAATTGCATCCCTACATATAACATAGGAAACATTTACACTTTAATAATTTATAAAAACATATTATTATTTATCATCTATACCTTTTTAATTTATTTCTTTATTTTTTTCGTTTTTATCCTGTTATGCTATGTTATCCTGTGGTCTGTTTAACAATAACTAGACCCAAAGTTCTGCGAAAACACTTTGCCTTTAATTTTAGATAAAATATTCATGAGTTATTAATTATTTATAACTTTTAAGTGGGTGTAACCATGATTCTTGCAGGTAAAAGCAAAGGTCTTTGATTTGCTTTTTCTCGAAATTTTCAGTTGTAACGGTATATATTTTTGTCGAACACTCCCCTCCATCTTGTCGAAATTGTACGAAAACAAGTTTGTTGCGACAATTATATCTTTGGCTACAAAACTTTGCTTTTTTTAATGCAGAAAGTGAGGAAATATCGAGTTATTGATCTATCAGGGTCACATGCCACTAAAAAAGACTGGAGCTAGAATGAAAATTTTTAGCAAAGAAGAAGGCTGGAGATAACCAAGATGGTGGTTGAGCGACAAGAAAAATAAATATTCAAAAAGCTATATCTGGAGTTACATAAAGTTTTAACAAAAAGTAAATATCATTTAGCATTTCTCATGCAAATCTTTCAGATGAATCCAACTTGTAAAAGTACCTTGGGATCTCTTTAATCAAACTACTAGAAACTACAATATTCTTCTGTCGATGCGAATACGAGTGTTTGAAATTATAATTTAAGCCCTGTAAAAAACGAATGGGAAGAAGCAAATGAACATCAGATACCAAGCCATGTATAATTATACTGAATGAGACTTAAGAAGTAGGGAACATAGGGGTGCAAAAACTATGGCATGTGGGCACGCAAGGCATGTAGAACAATAAGGCTCATGGAGAACTTAGGCACGTGAGGCACATAGAGCATTAAGGCATGTAAAGCACTGAGGCATGCAATGCACATAATTTAGCAGCCTCCTATCTTACTTTTTTTTTCAATATACTGCGTTAGGCAAATCATCACTGCTAAGAAAACATCAGACAACAGAATTTAGCTGCCTGAATCAAACCGTAATTCCTTGAATGAAAACTAGCAAATTTGTTGCCAACTGCAGAAGCACTATAACAATCAGCAATTAGAGTTTATTATCGAGTTATCAATACATTATTTTGTGTATTTATTTTATGTTAGAGTGAGGAGGAACGTCCTGGAAGTTCACCATCAAGCTCTGCAGATGTCCCATTATTTGGTGGAGAAAAAGTAGTTGCGACAGGTTGGAGTGCATTATTTTTTGTGTTGTAATTTTTGCCTCTTTTAACAATAACTACTATCTTGCCTGCAAGGATAGTATTCTCCCTAAAGGGATTTAAAATTAGCCTAAGATCTACAATCATTTCTACAATAAGCTTTGGAACTTTTATCAACAAATAACTTAAGAAATTAAAAAAAGGCTACACGTTTTTTTTAAAAAAACTCTTTACTTAAAGGAAGCCTTCAAATGTTCTTAATTGTTTCAATTTAAAGCCTCAAAATGTTATTGTTCCTAATTTCAATTTTATTTCTTATATAATGTCTAAGTCAAAAGTTTTTTTAATATATAAAATAGGAAGTTAAAAATGAAGTCAAATAATCACAAACTGAGGATTCTTACTCAAAAACTGAGGTTTCTATATAACAACTAAATTGAAAACGTGAAATAAATATGACTAAACAGTTATTCTTCATCATCACTATCTTCAAAGATAAGGTTTGGATGTGATGGATTGGGCATAATTCATTTTTATGATTATACTTTTCTTGATTACATGCTGAGCATATCACGACTCGTTGCTTTGACAGTAAATTCGAATTGCTTTAAACGCATCAAATTTATGACATTTTTAAATCTTTTTTGATCAATGTTTTTTTTCTTCCAACTCATAATATTTGATCCTTTTATATAAATGTTCTCCGGAGTTGGTCAAAAAATAACCGTAACTCCATCCAAACAATTCATATTATTGACACATAATTTTACCCAGATGATTACGTGCAAATGTGTATGGAAGCCGATAAGGGACAATACACAAACGAAATTTAGAATACACAAATTTATTTCAAAATACGCGAATATGTTTCAAAATCCACAAATCTTTTTCAAAATACACAAATCTTTTTCAGAATACTGAAACAATATTTTCAAATTTACTGTTTTGGGGGTAGCAAAAAGGTTTCGAATGTTGATAACAAGGAAAATGAAAAGCCTTTTTTGTCATTCACAGAATTTCAAAAAGTGAAAAAAGAAGAAAGATTGAGTAGATTTGTTCCCAAAAAAGAAAGTGAAGAAGAAAATGAGAACCTATTTCAAAAATAGAAAATCTTTGGTATGACAGCGTTACAATAGACAGATATCTTCAGGTTTTTTTTTAACCACTGTTGTGGAAAACTCTTTTTTTAAATAATACTTTAACAGATGTGTGGCACCGTTTACCTGTACTTTAATTCTTAAACATAGTGTTCAATGTAAGGTCATCCTGATAGTGTATTGTAAAAGTCACAAGTGTGTGTTGTTTAATCAAAATTAAAAAAATAGGAAACAAATGCAGAGTCAAACTAGAATTACCTTATCATTTGTGTTGGCAATTGCAGAGGTAAATTGCTAGCGCTGAGTTCAACATGTGTGTGAAAATAATCAGTTCAGTGCATTAACAAGGGAAAACACATTTTAATAATCATGACAACAATCTGTATTGAGCTCGGAGGACCTCCTGCTCAATTAAAAAAGGAAAAAATGTAAAAGAGAAAATGCAAAAAGGGAGAAAAAGATTATGCTGTAAGAAACAACTACAAAGACACAAATCTTCTGAACTCACTTTTTAATTGATGCAAGAATCACTTAAACCTTATAGATCTATTATTATTTAAAGTTAAACATTTTTTCACCTTAAACACTTCTGTGACTTAAATTTAAAACTTGCTTTACCCCCTTGTTTCTGTTGTGTTATTGGTTAATTGTGTTGCCTGGGTTACAAAAATTACAATTTTTTATTAGCGTATGATGTTACTTATCTTTGTCCTTACACTGGACGTATTGTTGGAACATTATACATCACAAACTACAAACTACATTTTGTAAGCAGTGAAGTAAGTGCATAACACAAAATCGCATTTGTTTATATTCAGTTTATTTTATAAAGCTTGTCTTTTTGCTCTGTATACATGAATTGTTTTCGTGTTATAGGATAATGGAGCTTACACAGTTAATTCACCCTTGGGGAATTTAAATAAAATTGAAAAGGTTGGAAGCTCAGCTAAACAGAAGCAAGACAGTGTGTATGGCTTAGAAATGTTATGCAAAGTAAGGGTCACTGCTCTTTTATTTAATATTATTGCTATTTATTTCATGCCAAACTTTTTTAAACTGCCTTAATGATCATTTTATAAACTGTGTCAGAAGTATGCACCCCTTTAGGGAGTTTGGGTAAGATGAAGTAATTCCAAGGAATTGCACTGACCTATTACCAAATATTGTTTTTATGATGATTTGAACTCCCTTCAGTTGCATTTTCTAATTTGTGAATGAACAGTGATGATAATGTTTAGGCCTTTTTTGCAATAGACGTTTTATAAATTTATGAGGAAATATACGTAATTTATCTGGAATGGGAAAACAATTCTCGTTATCTTGTTCCAGACACAGGATTTTCATGCATACGTTAAAGTGTGTCAGTTTTTGTTCTTCCAGAGAAAGACTGTTTTACCAATATGACACCCACTAAGGGAACTTATTTTAACAATTGAAATGTGCCTCTTTCTTTAGACTAAATTTCCACCGGTAACATTGTTTAGTGCGTTTTTCTCTTTAATTGCTATTGTAGTATCTGACACATGAAGAGGTACAATGGATTCTTGCACTAATCCTTATTTTTGTTCTATTTCAGGTTATAGGTTTTTACATAAAATACCATAATATACTGAAAATAGATGTGAACTGTAAATCAATTCTGTTTTACTACTACATATTAGTCATGCAGTTTGGGAAGTGCTCGCTGCTTAAACCAGTTTAAATTTGCTCAAGTGACAACAATTTTCACACGTTTGTTGACTGTTGGATTCTTCCTATTTTTAAATGTGCCATATCCTATTGATTGATGGCAGCTTTTTGAATGATTGTCATGATTATGTGATGGTTTTCATTTAAACACAATCGTTTAAGTACTTCTCGTGTATTAGAAGTATGAAAACTTTCTCTGGCAACAGATAAAATCTGGGAAAGCTGGGAAATCTAAAAGATCAAATTTTATTTTTGAGAATTCCTTCTCTTGTCTCTTGTTACCATCATATGGGATTGTCCTATACAACTAATTTTTCTCAGCCTACATACAGAGTAGTGTAGTTTTTATTCCCCTGGAAACTGACAAATTTCAAGCCCTGTACTTAATTTCGTCTTTATAGGATATGAGGAATCTAAAATTTGCATTGAAGCATGAAAATAATCCAAGACGAAAAATATTTGATGCCATACAAGTATGTTGTCGGTAGTTCTTGTAATAATTGTAATTTCACCAATGTTTTATTATTTTTTGTACATTCAAATCCCCATTTTTTTTTGCCAGAAATGTTTCCTTAATGATTGGGTTGCCAGTGTTAACCTTAACATCGATTTTTTTTAGAATTATGCATTTCCGATTTCCAATGGACGAGTGAGTATTATGTTGTTTGTTTTGTTACTATTCACGATTTTGTGAGATTAACCCACTTTCTGACTTGTTATAGAGTTATTTTGCATTTGAATATCAGGAAGAATTTAGAATGAATGGTTGGGAAATCTATGATGCAGCAAAAGAAATGTCTCGAATGGTATATTCTATACTCCCACATCAGTAGAATAAATAATCTCAATAATAAAATAAGTCTTATTTTCGTCTGAATATTTTACTATTCTTTGTATATTCCTTTTTAAGTATGAGATAAGTACTTTATATAGTATAGTATGCGTGTATGTAATAGTATGCGCACACCTCCACACATACATAAAATGACTTAGGCGTGCTCTTGATACCACCTGCGAAATGACAAATTTTATAAGAAGTTAACCAGTGCAGCACACCGAAAAGCACACTTAAAATACTTGTGGCGTGCTTTTTGCCACACACATATCAAAATTTTCCTGAAAAGGCCTGAATTTGTAATTGTTAATTTATGTATGTAGGGCCTCCCAACAGATTGTTGGAGAATTACCGAATTAAACAAAGATTACAGACTTTGTGATACCTATCCTGCAGTTGTAAGATTATTTTTGCACATTATTCTCTCAAGTAATGTATTTATTTTTATGACATCCCATACAATCAAGTTTTGTGCTGGTTTGCTTGAAACACCACAGTTTGAACCTCCCCTTAACTTTACAAAGGGGGGAGGGGGATGTTTCAGTGAAAAGGGTGGGATTAAGCAATATAGGGGGATTGTTGTAAGAAGGATAAGGTTGCTCTATGTCCCAGAGTATATTATTGCTTCTTAGATTACTTACTTAAAGTAAGACACATCATTTATTTTAGCCTTGAAACAGCAATTGCTCATTTTTTGTATTCTTTTAGTTTACAACCAGTTTCTATTTCTTTCTTTTAAAAAGTACATCCTGTTTATTCAATTAATATTATATCTAAATTCATGTTTCTCTCTGTCAAAACCTATTAGAAAAAATCATTTAAAGTTGACAATTGTTAAAAGATTCAATAAGCTAATCTTGTGGCAATTTTCAAAATTGACAATGTTAGGAAATTAGAGAGACTTATCTATGCATTAGAAATATTGCTGAAATTTATTAAAATACAAGATACTATGGAACATCACGTTTTGGTAGATTCCATACATTTGTTTCACAACAAAAACAAAAAGGATTAAGGTAATAACTTGTCCTAGAAATAATAGAGGGTGGGGGATTACTCTTAATAAAAGGGGTTGGCTTTCTAATAATAAGGGGATTGTTTTGCACACTTGCACATTTCTTACCTTGCAAGACTCGGCAACCAATTGTGGACAAGTAACATCTGTTACATTGGCTAAATTATTCTAGAATTTCACCATCAGCTGAACCAGAATTAAGGAGTGTTTCAGCCAAAGTAAGGAATGTTCTGACTACCCGAAAAAAACATTTGTATCAGGCTGTGAATACCATGAGGGAGTTAGTTTTTGAGGAAATTATTTTTTTAGAATTTTGCAACTTTTTGTTGATTTCGGGAAAATTAGTGCTTGCAAAAATTATTGCAAAAATTCTTTATTCGCGAAATTCGGGTTGGATTCATTTCCCTTTTAAAAAGCGATTTACAATACCTTTTTTCTTTTTTAGCATTTAAATACGTAAAATGATAAAATATTAAAATGTCAATGTAACCTAGTCCTAAATGTATATTTACCTCTAGCAGAAATCCAAAATATAACAAGAATATATCCCCCCCCTCAATCAAAGTGGGCCATGGCATGTATGCTATTAACCTGATGTATAGTTTTGCGCCATATTTATTACGAATTTCAATATCATGTTTGGCCGTGAATAATTTGAGTGCTGGAAAAACATCTTTTTGCAAGAATTTTAAAGTTTGTTTTAAAAGTGTCATTAGGAAATAAATAAAGCACTTAGAGTGTCAACTCCTTTTCAATCCCTTTTTAATTTGTATACAAAGTAAATCTTACAGCTGGCAGTTCCATCCTCCATTGGTGATGACGAGGTTCAGAAATGCGCAACATTCCGAAGCAAATCTCGATTGCCGGTAATTTTGTTTCACATATTTCAAGTGTACGATATTTTCTTTACCAGGTGTTATCTAAAAATTGTTTAACTTTGTAAAGGTGCTTTCGTGGCTTCACCCATTAAATAATGCATCAATTACCAGATGCAGTCAACCCAATATTGGAGTAGCAGGAGTTCGAAGGAACAAGGATGACGAAAAATTTGTTCAGGTTAATTAAAGTTTGCTTGTTAGAAAATTTCAGATAACTTACTTAGTCTATGTGAAAAAGCCTTATTAAACTGTCAGGGTTAGGCGGTGGAAGAGATTATTTGTCTTATACGACACCAATCCTTTTATTAGGTTTTAATAAATAGTTAGCTCATTTTCGCTAATATAAGCCTTATAATTATGTTTATTCCATGGTCTAATTTTCATTTTAAATTTGCAGGCGATATTGGAGGCTAATCTGCAATGTCATAAATTATTCATTATGGATGCTCGACCTAAAATAAATGCTGTTGCTAACCAGGTAAATTTAGTTACCATTTTTTTCTTTTTTTCTTTTGCATTATATAATTTTTTTCCTGTATTTTTTATGACGTACTGTAGGCAAAAGGTGGCGGATATGAAGATATGGATAACTACCCTAACACGGAACTTGTTTTTCTGGATATTGCAAACATTCATGTCATGAGAGACAGGTAGAATAAGATTAAATCAGCCTGAAAACAAATAATTGAAATTTCAATAATTATAATACAGATTTCAAAGCCAACCTGAAAATCTGAGAAGCCAAGAAATTTGGATATTGATTCTTATTTTAAAAAAAAATACCAGCAATACATGATACTGTAAATCCGCGGGACACCGGCCACACGCCTGTTCTTTATATACCGCATCTCATGTGTCTCGCTACTGTGGTACCATTTCGCGGACAGACAGACAAACCATGACTATTATTATAGAGATTAGTCGTTATTAGCCCGTGGAAAAATCCACGGGGTCGCCCGTCAGTTTACCCGTCGCAACAAAGTGGACAAAAATATATCGCATTTGGTATTGGTGCACATTTTAAAAATTTCGTGTTTCCGTTACGGGACGTGGCTTTCGCAGACACACAGACAAAATACGGCTATTATTAAAGAGACTAGCATTTCTTAGTTAATACTTAAAACAATGGGCCAAGTTTGAATATTAAACTTTTTCGTTATAGCTAGCTAGGCTAAGTGTAAAAAACAAGGCTAAGATTTTTTTTTAAATGCATCACAGTTTTTAGCCTTATAGTTAAAAAAACCATTGCTTTTCGTAACAATTAAAAGTCCTATAAAAAATGACTTGAAACTTAATTAAATGTTTTAAGACCAGTTTGATAAAAGAAAGCCAAAAAAATTTTCACTACTATCATAGTTCCAGAGTTCCTGAATTTAGCCATTCAATTTAGCCTTTTACCGAAAAAAATAATCTGAAAATGCATAAAAAGAAAGTAAGTCATAATTTAACAAAAAGTTCTTAAAATCCAACACAAAATATCAAATGTCAAATCGCATAAAATCTTCCCAGCAAAACTTTAGACAAAATATAAAAAACAACGGCGTGCAAGGTGTAAAATCTGGTAGAAAGTCACAAAATTGACAGTCACAGCCCAGACAGTTACGACAATAATAATAATACATCTGAAATATGTATACATTTTCTTATGTGATTATGGTAAAGTTCTTCATTATTTTAATCTGAAGTGTCGAAAAGAAAGGCTTGTAACAGTAAGCACAGATCTATAAAAATAAGTTGTTTACGCATTTTAAACATTGTCTTTTCCCTAAGTGTTTATACAACAATACAACCTGAACAATATCAAAAAGCCAAACTTAAACAAACACGAAACACCAAAAAACAAAAAGTTAAACTTTGAAAAATCATTTGTTTGGTTGCATACCATCCTCTCCTGCAAAAATATGCACAAAATGTAAAAATTAACCGGTTAACAAAACAATTTTTTTGTCTAATGATTCGTACTGACTTTACCAAAGATTTTAAACTGAAATGTCGAAAAAGCGATGAGCAAGGAGTAAATTTCAAATCAACAAAAATCATTATTTTTAAAAACATTGTATATATGGTCCTTCTTCACAAAAGTTTACAATAAGTGTAGAACACAAAAGTTTCTGAGGAGCAAATCAAAATATAAACAAAAATCAGTTCCATTGCCATGTTCTATATTGTCTTCACCCATAAAATCTTCCATCAAATTCAACTCAGAAAAAGCAGTCATTTCAGTGCATACAAAAATGCAACTAAGAAAGTGTAGAATATCAAATTATTATTTTTAGTATATATACTTGCATATGGTCCTCCCTTTTAGTCTGAACATTCAGTAATTAACTCACCAAATATTTATTCCCGCAAAATTTTGTGAAATTCTTAACAAAAACAAAAACGTGAAACCGTAGACTTTTCTTCCAGCAAAACTGACATTACTTACATTTAGTTTAAAGTTTAAAAAATGTTATAACACAAAATATAAAAAAAATCAACCTACACAACAGCTTACAGTCTAATTGTACAAAAATTTGTTCTTTCAGTATTTTGCATGTGGTCATTCTCCACAAAAGTTTACACAGCATTAAAATAACAGCAGTTTGCAACACAAACAATATAAGCGGCAACCATACTATTCTCTGCTGAGAATTTTAACTACTTAAGGGAACTAATTTTCGCGTGAACTAATTTTCGCGGAACTTATTTTCGCGCTCGGAGGGCATTGAATTGGAATATTTCGCGGAAGTAATTTTCGCGCTCGGAGGGTTTCTGAAAAATTTCGCGGAACTAATTTTCGCGTTGGGTACCTTCAAGCAAGATTTCAAAAAAGAGATATTTGGATTTTACCAGATATGTATATTTTAATCACAAATATTGAAGAAAAAAAGATAAAAATTAATTTTCTTCTTCCTCATCATCTTCAAGGATATCAAAAATGTTTCTCATCTCGTCACCGGTTTTTTCTTCAATCCATTCCTCGTCTGATTCGTTATCATCTTCGATTTCTTCTCTATCATTCACGAAATAGTTTGGCTCGTTGGGGTCAATAACACGATCAGAATGGTCAACTGGCTCTTGAACGTCTGCCAATGGATCTATGGAATCAAATGGATCTAGGCTTTCCAAACCATTGATTCCTTTAGCAACTGCATTTGTTATTCCGGGTTTTTCCAATCCTTTCAATATTATGTCTTTGCCTTCAGGTGAGGTGAAGAAATCGAAAGCATCTACAAGCCAATTCGCATGCAATGATTTCAAAATGGACATGGTGTTCCTTTTTCAAGTTCTTCGGTTATTTCTTTGCTATACCATTCAGTAAATTTTCGCTTCATCATAGCTTTAAAGGACCGGTTAACCGTGAGATCAAGTGGCTGAAATAAATTGGTCATATTTGCAGGCACACGTACAAATAGGATTTGATTGTCTTTCAATTTTTCCTTGACTTCTTCGGTCATTTGTCCGCTAGAAACGTCAAGTATCAATAATGCGTAGTAATTCTCATCGAGACTAAGAGACTTGCGTTGTGCAACTACATAGGGCACAATAACCTCTTCGATCAATTTGATGGACTTAGTGGTATTACTGAAATGTTTCTCATTTACACTGAGGCTAAAAGAACTTGGAAATTCGAATTTCGGCAAGCTTTGTTTAGTCTTGCCCCCATAAATTAATTGCATAGGTAAAAATGAATTGTCCAGGGTAATTCCAAACGTAGATGTTATTGCTCTTTTGTCAGACGATCCAAAAATACTGACATGCTTTGCATTTCGTGGAGCTAATGTGCGTGACGAAACCGGTGCATATTTTGAAGGAGTTTGGTCAATATTTATGATCATTGAGGGTGGAATCTTATGTTTCTCAATTTTGGAAACGATTTCATGATGAAAAATTAGCTCTGCCTCTTTCCGGGCTCCTTCTGTTATCTCGGGTCGTCCTGTTGTGGCTGCACGTTTTACGAAACCCATACGTCGAAAAAGGCTTTTTGCCAGTGCATGTTTTTCGACGTCCAATCCCTTCAGATGTTCTTCTCCACTTTTCTCGATCAAGGCTTTCGCAGCAGCATTAGCGACAACCGTATTGACAACTCCACCCTTCTTTCTTACTGCCATTAAGAAGTTTCTAAGCTTCTCGTCTAGGCGTTCTCCTAACATGCATGGCCGTCCACGCTTTTTGGACGCAATCTTTTTTGCAGGTGATAAAGATTGTCCCTTTTTTTTATTTTTGCATTATACTTGTCTCGAAAGCTTCTAACTGAACTTTCATTGAAGGTGGGATATTCATTTTTAAACTTTCTCACAGTTGCATACGGACCATGTATAGCGGCGTACTTTCCGATGGTGAACCGGTCTTCATCGCTGAATTTGATGTACTTTCCTCTTTTAGATTGAGTTTCGTTTAGCGTTTTCTTGACGTGTTCATATTCGACACTACCCAGAGTGTTCTCAGGTTGCGTTGGAAACGAGATTGCTGAAATTAAGAGAAAAATGGAGGTTTTAAATGGTAAAAGGAACAATTCTTCCCAACAAAAACCCTGCTAAATCAAATAATTCAAGTTTTCATGAAAGATTCTGAGTGAGAGTGAATTAAAAATATTTTTTCTTACCTCTATCGTCCGACGACATGTTGGCTGGGTGTGCACAAAAAAAGAGAGACATACAGACATACAGATTATTTCTACTAATGTTTACATCCATGAATGAGCTACATTAAATTTCCAATAAAAACATTCGATTGTCTCAATGATGCCCATTCAATCTTGTCTCGTCACGAGTAGAAGAAAAAAACATTCAATCTCTCGTGATAAGTGAAAAATAAAAACATTGTCTCGGTGACCTTTTATCGAAGGAAAAAAAGTATCAATTTTTTTTCAACTGACCAACATTCAACAATGGCAGTCAAACTTTACGAATTCAAATCTGCTGTTAGAGGCTATCATTACTACATGAAATTCTGGTCACCAGTAGAAAATCAAGTTTTGGATTGTGTACATGAGGTCCACAATCCTTACGATTTCTTTGCCATCAAAACAATGGAAAAACGTACGGGAAGAATCGTTGGACACCTCCCGTTCGAAGTTGCTCGCTGTATAAAAGTTCTATTGCAACGTGGAGCAATAATCGACGCTCACCTGTCAACTACAAATTACAGAAGGTCTCCTGTAATTCAGGGAGGGCTTGAAATACCGTGCAATGTAACCGTAATGATGCCACGAACAGTAATCAACAAGAAAATCATCGAGAAACTTGAAGTGCTATTTGATTAACTTTATATCGAACCTGATGCTAGCGCAATTATCGGATCCTTTATCCACCATACAATTGACATATCTACCCCAAAGTCAAAGCCATCAAACATCGTGTGAAAATGAAAGAAACGAAAAAGCGCGGGTGAAGAAGAAAATCAAGAGCCCGAGAAGCAATGTCAAAAAACTGTGAAGGATATAAAAACATATTTTACTGGAAATAAAAGTTCATCAACAAAAAATAAAAATAAAACATCAAAACCGCAGAAACCCATTATTGTAATTGATTAGAAAGAAGACAGAAGACAAGATAAATATATAAAGAAAAAAACGTTCCACATGCATTAGATGGTAGTTTTTAAGAGAAGTCTTCACTTCATTAAAACATACCTAAATTTCGACATTAAAGGGAAAATCAAGAGAGAAAAACATTATTTCTGCGGGAACTAATTTTCGCGCTCAGGCCCTTTAAGTTTTTTTGCGGGAACTAATTTTCGCGCTTAACACTCAAAAACTAAAGGTAAATTTCCCCCCAAAATGTCAACAACCTTGTGAAAATATCAACCACCACCCTTGTAAAAGTATATAACCTGGTAATTTACATGCGGGCTCACAGAAGTTTAACAGGATGTCAACAACAAAAAAGTAAAACTTACTCCCATTAACGCACACACTTTAGTTTTACAAAATCATTCCTCTTAAAGTAAAGTTTGCAGAAAACGTGAGAAAAATTATTCCTCACAATACCCTAAAAGTTCAATAAGTTTTTAAAAGATTTTGTGGCTTGTTCCATCATAATCCGTGCTCAAATAAGATCCCTATGTTTGACTCCTAAGGTGGATAGCTAAAAGAGGAATAACAACATTGATCATCAGTTAGACAGCTAGGTTTAGATATGGAGCTTGAAGGTAACATTAGATAAGACAGATACCCAGTTAAACTGGGAACACGCATATAGCCAGCTAGCTATTTATGTTTAGTAAAACACATATAAAGAGAAACAATAGCAATAGAAAAATTATGACATTTGCAGTAAGTTCAACAAACCAAAAGTTTCGCTAGCACATTTGTTTCATAGCCAGCTAACAGCTTTATGTAGCATTTTGAATTTTAGGACAAATACATTAGTTACGCACCAGGGGAAACAATTTTTATGCAAAAAAGTGTATAAAAATATGCTAGCTTTTTTATAAAAAAAAGCGGGAAAATATAAAATATAAAGAAATTGAAGCTTTTAAGTGACTTTTTCCTGGCAAATGCGAGTCTGCCTGACACACCTCTAGCGACATAAAACCATAACGTCTAAAAATATCATAGTTCTTACTATTTGTGAATCCAAATCGACTTTGAACCCAAATTTCATTTTCTACTTTTAACTTTTCTTTACTACTTCTAGCTTCACTCTTCACTTTCGAAGTAACATCTTGTGGCTTCTAACTTACTTTACTTCTACTTCTTCACTTCGACTTTTCTTTCTCTGAATCACTTTTTTGAAGACAAAACGTTGTTTTGTGTGTCGATGGTAACCAAATTAATGTTTTTTTAATCTACTTCTCCACTTTCACTTTTCTTGCTTTTAATATCTGCACTTTTTTATGACTAACGGATCTTCAAAAATGAGACATTTTTGATCCGCTTCTTTAGTTCGCCTCTTGTCGACAACTTTGTCGAGAAATTTTTATGTTTGTTTGTTTTTACGCCAAGGTAACTTTCTATTCGAACGCCGTCCCGTTCGAAAGTACGTATTTGAGCGAATCATATTGCTTATTTTCTACCACGTGGTTTCTAACGGTTGCGAGACAAATGTAAACAAAACAAAAAAAAAAAAAAACTCGAAAAACTCGCTCATTCCGGTGGCAAAAAAAAACGCGTTTTTAAAAGTGACAGACAGACACATGGAACTGGCGTATTATTATAGAGATCTTTTATAAAATGTATGAAAAGCTGAGAAAACGCTTCACAAATCTGAAACGCAAAATCTTTAAATCAGGGTATTTTATTATGACTTATTAGGAAATCAGGGATTGTTTTGTGCTTTGGTTTTGAACTCTGTAATTAAATTTTCGAGTTAAGAAATGCAACCTTCAAATGTAAAGTCATTTAGTTTAAGGAAATTGAAAGATATGGTCTACCCAGAGGTTGATGATGCCCACTTTCTATCTAACTTGGAATCAACACGTTGGTTAGAGTATATAAAGGTATTGCCATATTTTTCTAATGTATAGTACCACCTCAACAGACTGAGTAATTTCTCTAATAAGCATTTGCTATTTTTTGAGGTAATAAAGTCAATTCCTTTGATATGCAGCATGGATTAATGACATCCATTACATTCTGTTATCTTTTTAAAAAGGCCGTCATAGCAGGAGCAGTACGCATTGCTGATACCGTGGACCGTTGCAGAACATCTTGTATTGTTCATTGCAGTGATGGTTGGGACAGAACACCTCAAGCAAGTCGAAACCAAATTTTCACTTACTGTTATTAAAACAAATTTTGATCTTTGATTTGATTAAAAGATTTACTTTTTTAGTTGACATCATTAGCTATGTTGCTACTGGATCCGTACTATAGAACACTCTCTGGTTTTGAAGTAAGTATTACAAGGTTTTTGTCAGGACTTGCTCTACTTATTCATACGCATATTCTGTTATATATTCTGATTGGCTTAGCACTCCTAACGACCGAAATGATATTGACCAGTACTGCCCGTCGTCAAGGAAAATGGTAAATGTAAAAAATAATGAAAAATAATTTTTCATGTTGATAATTTTCTTTCAAAATTAAAGAAAACAAGATGCAGGGGCTGCATAAACTATCTCGCATATCAATGTCATTACACATAACTAAAAAAAAAATCTAAAAAAACTTTTGTATTTCGTATCAATAAATCATTTTGCGTTAAGCGGCATAATTCGCCAGCCGTCGAACCGGTTTTTTAACTGATTAATAAAAAAACCGTCGAATTACGTTTTTACTGAAGGCGTAATGGCTCAGTTGGCTAAGGCGTCATAACGTGATCCCAGAGGTTATGGGTTAGAATCGCCCTGAAGGCAGCTTGTTGATGACCTAAAAATCACCCATTTCGAACGTAATTAGTTAGATAGGTGTTGGGAAGCAATACTATGCTTGCAAGCAATAAACCCTAACTGTTTATATTCAGCGTAAATATCCTGTTTATGATCAGAAGCTTAATCCAAATCATACTCAGTTGGCTTTACTAAGTTAGTTTTGCTCTTGTTCTGTATACAAATATCACCAGTATCTTTTATAAATTGATTTCAAACGTAGAGGATGCACAGATTGTATACAAAAATTGTGATTTTTTAAAAGAAGTCCTTCCTGGATCGTTGACAATACTCACAGAATTTTACAGCATGCAAAAAGTTTTATTTAAGAATGCATCTTTGATCAGAATGAAGGAATCCAGACCACTGCTTGTTTCGGAGCTTGATATCCTTTAATTTTATTTTTTAAACACTCTACTTTGCAGCATTTGATAAATAAGGTTTTTTAACGGGCTGGGTAGTTTAACGCCTTGTTTTTTTGGTTACCAGCAGTGATACGTGTAGCAGTAATTTTGACTCTAACTTGCTGGCTTGTCAAAAAAGCTAGTACGCGTTCAGCAGAGCCGACACCACAATACTTGAGCCTGAAACTATACTATTACAAGTCGAATGCGCAAGCTCTGCACTTTCTCCGCTATTTTGAACTTTTTTTAAATTCCTGTATCCGTTCTTCCAATAAGCTGAAATTAGGCAGATTTGGGAAAAATCGGGATTGAGAAAACAAAAAGTCTAGTAATTTTAGCTGACGTAAATCCATATTATCAAACACCTTCAGTGTTCAATGTATTTGCGGGAAGAAGAAAACAAGTTTTTGTCAGGACCGTACTTATCAAACCAATTTATTTCTATTTTTCATTACTACAGAATGAAGTAGATACATAGATTTCTTAAAAAGTGTCTAAATCAATTTTTTTATTTTTTTGTAGATATTAATTGAGAAAGAGTGGTGTAGTTTTGGGCATAAGTTTTCACAGGTGTGACATTCACTTTTTCTGGCATCCAATCTCATATTTTTGTATCATAAATCTGGCAAGCACGGATTTTCTTTTCTAGAGATGTGGCTTAGGTGATAAGAACTACTCGGATGATCAAAGGTCTCCAATATTTATACAGTTCATTGATGCCGTATGGCAAGTTACAAAACAGGTTTGTAGTTTTTTTCAAGGAACCAGGTACTATTAGTGAATTCAAACGGAACGTCTAATCAGACCACCAGGTACTAGCTCTATACTCTTTCTGTACACAATGTTCTGAGGCTTGAAACATTCTGGATTGGCTATTAAACTATCAAAAAAGTATTACATTTGTTTTAGTTTCCGTGTGCATTCGAATTTAACGAACATTTCCTTGTTACCATTCTGCTTCATTTAAATAGGTTAGTATCAACGTGTCTGCTTTTAGGAAATTCTCCCTTTGTCAATTAATGTATTAAACTGTACACATCGAATCAAAACATTTATCGTCTTATACATTAATTTGAAAGTGTTTAGTCATGTTAGCGTGTGTAAAAAACGTTTTTTATTTGATTATGTTCTTTTTAGTTGTTTATTTGGTACATTCTTGTACAATTCCGAAACCGATCGAGTTAAGGAGGTATCGTAATAGTTGTTTTTATCTTCTTTTTTTCTGCGTCGGGTTTGGAAAGTAGCCAACAGTTTTGAACTTAGTTTGTTGTACTTATTCGTTACGCCATAGGAAGAACCATGTTTTACTACGATTTACTACATTCCGCAAAATATAAAGTTTTTTTGAAAACTGGAAATAAATCCTGCGAAACTTTTAGAAGTCTTAAAACGTGGAATTTTATTCCGCGCTATTCTTAGATCCTGTATTTAATTACTAGAACCCCCTTTTAAAGTTGTATATTTCAATTCACTAAAAAGAAAAAATCTTTAAATTTATTTTTCGATCATCAACAATACTAAATTCCCGCGAAAACTCTTGAATTTAGTCAAAAATTGAATTTGAGATACACCAAATTATTCACGTTTTTTGCTGAGTTGCGAAATTTTATTCCTGCGAAAATTTCTGACAAAGTATTTTTAACAACAATGGCAGAAATAATTTTAATAAAAGTAAAAAAAGGCCCAGGTTTGTGAACATTACCTTAGATTAATAGAAACTAAAAAGCTTGCAGGCTAAAAGATTTGCATGTAATTTTGTTTCCTATACCTTTCGAGTTCGCAAGTAGCCTGTTTTTTACAGAACTTCTACAATGTTGTTCCGTCATTTTAAATAAATAGGTATTATCCCTTGGTATTATCTTGAACTTGCAAAATGTTTCATGTAGTGCGCGAGATAGAGGCTTTCTAGCCTGTATCTCTTCAAACCAGCGCGTAACTGTTCGTAGGCAAAGCAAAGGGTCATAAGTTGTAGCCCAAAGAAATAAAAAAAACGCAAGCCGATCAGACTTCAGAATCAGGTGAATCTTTAAAGGTGTAAAATTATATTAGAATTAAAATCTTCCAAATATACAAAAAGTAATCTGTGAAAATTAATATTTAACAATACTGCGCTACACTTAACATTTAAAAAAAAGAAACAAAGCCGTTTTAGCATATCAATTTATTAAATATTATTGCTTGTGGTGTAGAGATATTTCGGAAATGTTTTATTATACCTGCGACATGACTAAAAACGTTATAAAATGTAAGATATCTAAGATTTGCCCATCAAGTTGGATTCTACAAGTTTAAAAACAAAAAAGAAATAAAAGTAGACGAAAGAAACAAAAAGATTATGACTACGTTCATCGGTTTAAAATTAACAAAAGAGACTAAATCCAAAATGCGACTCGTGGTATTATTATTTAGACAAGCCGGGGGACCCGGCGTCGAAACGCTGCGTTAAGGCACAAGTAACTATTACCCGAAGTTGGATGCCCGGAAGAATGATTAATAAACTGTGTCACGCATTCTGGTGGAGCGCTTTAAGGGCACAACATGCATGGTGTTTCTGCTGTAATATATTTTTCAAAGTCCGCCAACCTTTTTGGAGAATGTGCCCGCTGAAAGTTCAAAAATAAATTTTACTCCAGGCTGAGTGCTTAGTACAGGCAAACAATGTTGCACATCCATGTAGGTATAACACCCTATCGAAAAAAACTTTATCGCAACTTCGGTTAAACAGAAACACATGAAACAGCCCATCGGTAACAGCGCTTAGTACAGGTAAACTGTGTCGCCAATGCGTTCAGGCATATCCCTAAAAAAATATTGTGTTGCAACTTCGGTGTACATAACAACACAGGATACACTTTGTTAACACTTGCTAAGCGCCTACTACATACACGTAAACCGTGGTGCGTATTCATATAGGCGTCATACCCTTTTCAAAAAAACTTGTCGCAGCATCAATTTAAACAAAACAAGAAGCCCTGGGGGCTCTAAGAATTTCCGCGCGCTACCAAAATATTTGATGAAAACCTGCTAATTCGTTGTGTTATTGTGCCAAACATTCGAAGGGGTTTGGTGCATGAACCTCTGAAGATAAAGCACACCAGTGACATATCTTACAACAAACGCAAACAAAACGAAACGTGCCATTAAACTCACATTTTAAAAGAAATTGCTAACAAAAAATACAGCCTATAATTCATTTAGGTGACAAAAATCAAAATTTTTATGTCACCATTATGTTCAGCATACTTTTTTTTTGTTAACTGTGTCAAATTTTGTCGAAAACAAATACCAATTTTGGCCTGAAACGTCAATACGAGACTTCCCAGTAGTTAAGGAGCTTGGGTACGAAGTTTACATCTGTGACGGAGCAACGTGAAATCCCAGGGTCGATTTTTTCTCAAAAAATGCTCCGAAAGAAAAAAACGACGGTTTTAAAGAATTTCCTACGCCTTCGGGCGCGGAAATTCAAAAATAGGAAACAATCTGTCGCTAACAACAGGCTGAACGCTTAGTATAGGTAAATGGTGTTACACATGTGTATAGGCGTAATACCCTTTTCCAAAAAAACTTTATTGCAGGAACGGGAAACAGCTTGTTGTTAACCCATCCAGCTAAAAAAATCACTCAACAATTTTATTTTGCAAAGTAAGTTTTCATGACAGTAATAAAAGGTGTCGCTTTTAGCATATGCAATATTGATTAGGAATTTTGTTGTAGCTAGCCAAACTGCATTTGGCTACTTTTACACTTCAGCCAGAGGTAGCTAAAGAGCCACAACCCCAACATAAAAATAAATAATAATTAACCAGGCTTTAAAAGAATAAGAATAAATACGGCTAAAGCTAGCTGGCTTTAGCAGGATGCCTACATTTGTAGCTAGGTGAAATCTGTAAATTGGTTACACATAGCTAGAAAACGTAAAAATATTTTATCTTAACATGTGAAAACATAGACACAATGAAGAGAATATCTTAAGCGTTGATAGAACTGAAATGTAGGCAGTTAAATGATTATATTAACCCAACCAAATATTTCTCTTCGCTTGAAAAAACTTTCCATCGCAGGTTGGTGAACAAGCTGTAATATGGCGTGCTTAAAGTCAGTCCCTCGAAAGGAACGACTTGCACCTTAACCCCGAGAGCTCGGTTTAGTTAAACAAAATCCGCCTCGTTAAACACATTTACTGGGAATGAACATTTGAAGGGGTACTACAATCTTGGACATAAATTAGTGAACAAGTATTAAATTTAACTCCCCCTTCCCCCAAGCTCAGTGTTGCAGCCAAAACAGTGATTGACCTTCAAAATTCAACCTTGAAGTTGGGGGGAAAGGGGTAATTAAAAAGTCCATACATATTTTTTTCAAGATTGTCTCTAATTTTAAAGACTTGGTCAATTTTGGTTGGTTTGTTTAGGTGCAAGCTTTTGATTGTTCATAAGAGAAGTTGCTAGCTAGGCCACTTCGACTTTATGCCTTGGTCTTAATATTCCATAAATGCCAAAAAGTTTCAATAATTTCCTTGTGTTTCTTATGTAAACAAACAAACAAACAAACACAAACGAAACATGGCTTCGTGTTCTTATATGAATGGTTACTTATTTGGAGGTAGGCCATAGTCGTGTTTATTTTGTATAACAGACGAACAAACAGAATAATGAGTTTCGCGTTCTTATACAAGTTCTTCGTGTGGATGTGGGTTGCATATTAAGTTTTCCTATTGAGGTAATCGATAATGTAATTAGAAGTATGTCAACGCTAATAGACATACAACGTCTTTTGCGCATAAATCCGTGCGCAGCTATTTACCGCGTGGTTCTTAAAATACCAGGTTGGTGTCTGGCACAGTATAATCCACCAGCAACAACTTTGGTGTAAAAAAAATTTGCATAATAAGGTGCACGAGATTCTTGCATTTATATATATTACGACATCTAATTTATGTTGAGGTATTTACGACATCTAATTTATGTTGAGGTCTATTTTGTGTAGGTAAAGGTTGAATTTGTCTTTTAAAAAAATGATAAAGACAACAAAACTCTCTAAGACATTGCAGGTTACGAAAACAGAAGATTTATTTCCACACGTTACCGTCGCGCTACATGTTACCGTGCACGCTACCGTACATGTAACCCTGCTTTTTAGCCTATTGATTGCCTATGCCCAACACGTTACCGTCAACTTTGTGATAAATAATGTTATATAAAGCTTATAAAAATGTGACGGTAACGTGTTAGTCTCACTAAAGTTTCTAGTAGAAATAACGGTAACGTGTACGGTAACGTGCAGTATCACGGTAACGGGTCGGTACAGCCTGTCCAGCTGCCACCAATCACTTTTGCTTTTACTACTAATTTGCCGCCAAAATTTGAATGTTTGTTTTGGTATCATGTGAAACCTGCACGAAATGTTTTTGAGCTCGCAAATTTTTGAAATTGGCAGCCGGACATGTTATCATGTGAAAAGCATCTGTGCAGGCAGTTTTTAAAGGTATTTTAGATTTCAATGGTACTTTTGTCCTACCTACCTTTTCAATTTTTTTTTATGAATTTTAGACAATCTTGGACATAAATTAGAGGACAAGTATTAAATTTTAACTCCCCCTTCCCCAAGCTCAATGTTGGAGCCAAAACAGTGATTTACCTTTAAAATTCAACCTTGAAATTGGGGGAAGGGGGTAATTAAAAAGTCCATATATACATATTTTGTCCAAGATTAAAGCATAGCTCATCAAATAATAGTAAAAGTAAGAGTCTATAACAATATTTGTGATCAAATTCGTACCGCAGTCTTCATTCTTTCCCAATTTTACGAATATCAAGCACACAGCCGGCGTAGCGCTAGGTTGCGTGGTCAGGTCGGACTTTAAAAGTCGTGACGTTACGGCAATCGGTTAAAGAATCGGTCGAAGAGGAAGAAGAAGGAGAAGAAAAAGACCGCTTGTTTTAATAAGATCTCGGATGTAATCCGAAATCTTAATAAAATCTTTCTTTATTCGACCTCATTCAAACCAAAGACAACATAAACAATACAGGTTAAACTTGGTATTGGATTTCGCGGCGACAGCATTATTGGATTTCGCGGCGGCAGTAATCAATCGTTATTTACAATGTTAGGATACACGTGGTTAACAAGGCATCGTAAAAACCCCTTTTAGGAGGAAACGTTGTCTTCAAGCCAGGTGCATTAGCCACTGCCTTCAAACGTGGGTATATAAGCTGCATATATTTACTACAATAAATATAGATCGTGTCATGTTTTATCCACAGTCTTTCTCTTATACTTTCTTCTTGTCTATCGAGTGTTGTTTTATTTCGTATTTTCTATTTTTCCATGGATGAGCCAATCTAAAAAGCTGCAGAACAATGGCGGTGCAGTTCATGAATAAATCTCTGTAAATTGTTTTTAGAATGTCAAAGGCAAAACACATTCATTGTGGTCTTATATAAATGACAATGTAAGGTTTTCTTTTTATTGACTATTTGTGCAGTTGTGAAGGTGTTTTATGCTGTCTTAATTACGGTCTTAATTTTCTAGCTGGAAGATTATTTAAATCCTTTGTACGCCAAGTTACTTCATCAACATGTAAGTTATAGCATAGTAAACTTGTCTTATTATCGAGTTATTAAACAACTAATGGTAAAAACAACTGCCGCCACCTCCACAATACCTCCGCTTGTCTTGAGGATTTTTTTATACAAAAAAATAACCTTTTTTGGTTTCTGCTAATACTGCCAGCAATAAGTATTGTATGAGGATTCTTCCTTCCATTCGAGTTACAACTCTATAAGCACTGCAACTTAGGTAACTGCCTAAGCCACTCTATTTTCATATACAAAAAAATCGCAAAGACAGTAAATACCAAATTAAAAGGTTTTCTGCAGATATTTTTTATCTACTAACCTAGGTATTGCTACCAGTCGCAAGTGTTCGACATTTAAAACTTTGGAAGTCACTGTATATGCGTTGGAATCCGAGAATGCAACCACAGGTACCGCATTTTACTTTTACCTGCAAGTATTTTTTACTTTAGTCGTTATCGCTCTATTTCTGTTATGAATGTTATAAATACTATAGTTGCTGTTATCATTGTTGTTGCTGCTGTTGTTGGTTATTGTTAATGGTTGCTGTTGGTTGTTTTTTTGTGAATTTTTTTTGCTTGTTTCGAGTTTTAACATTATTTTTTTTACTGTTAAGGCTCAAAAAATTGTTTGTCTTCAGTTTCAACTTGTTTAACAGGCATATCTGCATGTGAAGAAAAAATATTGTTGTTGACGTTCAAAATATGTTTTTGTTTCCGCCAGGAATCCATGGAGACAATAAACAAATTGTTGTTTACACGAGTTCAACAGGTATGACAATTTCTTTGGGAGATGTAAGTATGCATTTGGAGAAGAGATTTACATCAGAAAAATAAAAATTTGTTTTTATCAGAAGAGAATGTCTTTTCGAAGTTCTGTTAATGAAGGGAATAAAGTTTTACATATCAGGGTGGGCCGAACAAGCCTATCCATTTCCATTTCGCAAAATACAAAGCGGAAATATACATACTAACATAAAAACGTTTAGAGACGATTTTAATTTTTCAGCGAAGGGATGCACACAGTTGGTTTACGTGTATTATTTCCTAAATTAACTTGTCAATTGGGCAATTATGAACTTTTAATAAAAGAAACAAAAAATGGCATTTATGTTATACTTATTGAGGTTTTTAAAGTTGCTGGTTTACATTCTTTTCTGGTGTTCAGCTAGCTAAGTCGATTGATCAGGATTACTAGCTAGTTAGAGCTTTAACCAATGTTGTTGACATATACACTTTATTGTTCTATCCTGACCATGTTGGGTTGGTGGTATTAGGCTGAATATTGTTCTTCATCATGCTATATATTCAACAAAATTTAATAAGAGCAATGCAATCATCCAAGGTTAAAGCATGATAACTTATAAGTTCCCTTGAGCCTTGGTTTTTTCAAAATTATGGCCTGTAAGAAAGTTACAGTTGCAGGTACAGATAATTGTTGTTGTTTTTTAAATTCAAGAAAAGTTCTGTCAATAACTAGCTATGTAATATTATTCCTATAAGTATTACCTTGTTCTCCAACGTCGCGTATAACTATGGCTTTTGTTATTTATTTTTACCTAAAAACAAAGTTTAAAAACTTATGTAAAATAATTTTTTTACTGGGTGCTCTTCTAATATGATGGAATTAACAGAAATATGATGGAATTAACAGAAAAACATTTTTGTATTATACTTTTTAAGTTTCCGAATTTAAGCATTCTTCTGTAACAGGGTAAAAGATTATGTATTTAAATAATAATAAATAGGCATTATTTGGGGGGTATTTTGGTTAGATTTGTTTTTCCTACGCTTATTTGGTTTGATGGTTTGAATATGATACCTTGCGTTGCAATAATAATCAAAAGAACAATTACTTTGTGTTTGTTTGTGATCATAATTATGAATGCTGAAACAAACATTGATTAACACTGTTGTATAGACATTAAAAGACGTTGTTCCGTTTTATTTCACCTGCAGAAAGTGATATTTTCTTTCAAAGTCCTTAAACGGGAGGGGTTCTAGACTAACCTCATTTTCATGCAATGTTTTGATCACCATGGCTGGTCATAAAAAGACGATATTGGAAAAGGCTTATTGCGCATGCTGTATAACTTTGTTCATGTGCACATTAACTTTATGAACGTAAGCAATGACTTTGTACACATGCACAATAGTTTTATTTCGACTAAATCGTGTTTATGTAAATGATAGGAGAACGAAATAAAATTTTATTTCGGTTATTTTGAGAAATATGAAATCAACACCGACACAAGAAGAGTTCCGTCTTGATGATTTGTACAATAGAAGACAATTCCTTGTTTCCACACAGTAGTAGTTCCTAGTAGTCGTATTTTACAATGAACTTTCAAAAATTAAAATGCAAAAACAAAAGTGCCTCGCCTTCCTCTTTGGTCGATTTTCACGGACAACATATTGGCACCCGTTTATTGTCTTGTTGTTACTCAAGAAGGTCACACTGTTGACGTGATTGCATAACGCACCTACACGTGTACAGACTTGACGTATTGTTATAGGCGAAGAATTAAAAATGCAGATTACAGATCGTTTAAATCGTTAATTCTTTATTCCTTTAGTTACGTTCAATGTGTGAAAAGTTACAGAGTGAATTAGACGCTCGAGCAAAGGTTGAAGTTGAAGTATCGCCAGCCAATGAAAGCAACTCTCCGAATTGGTCAAGCAGTTCCGCTGTCACTCCTGTATGAGATTGGTCTGTTACAATTGTTTTACGATTGGTATTTTCCGATAAGCAAATAGAAACATTGTAATGCTTCTGATTTCAAAAATTTTATTTAGCAATAAGAATGTTTTTCTACCCATTTTCGCACGAACCTCGCTTAGGGGTGTCACCTCAGTTTCTGAAATTATTGTTAAACTGAAGTGCGTAAATTTATTTTAGTGGGGGGTCACTATGTTCTTTATGTGCAGGGACTTGTTAAAAGCAATTTTTGATTGGAATCTATTCTTTGGTTGATTTAAATACAAAAAGAACTAGGTGTCATATTTTTCCATATTTGTGTGTGGCCCTGGCTCATGTCATCACTTTCCTGGTCAGTAAAGTATCAAAGTTGAAATTTTAATTTCTTTTTTCTTTTTTGATTGAAAGATAATGTAAAAACAAGAAAAAAATGTATCAAAAATATATTTTGAAAAAAAAGCACCCAAGAGATAAAGGGATTTGAAAGTTTTAAATTTCAGGGGGTAAAATACGTATTTTAAAATTAGTGGACTATAAAAGTCTAGGTAGTGAAACAGTTGTTTTTTTTTGCAATGATATTTTACGAAGGTATAGTTATTTGAGACAAGTTCTTTACATAGTAATTAGTTTTTGAAGTAGTATTGTAGTGAGAAATGTAATAGTTTTACCCCCCAAAATTTCTTTTATATCATTCAGGACATTATATGTGTATTGTTTGTCCATATTTTTTTCTTAGATACTAGTCGATAAGGCCCGTGGAGAAATCCACTTAGGCAGAAAGACAATGCAAAAACATTTTGTTTTGGGTTTTTTGCTGATGTTAGCAGTGCAGATACAAAAAAAAATGGAGAAATTTAGTTTATTCGTTTTGCCTTCATCTGTAGAGTTAAAACGCTGGTCAAAATAATGTATGGGATTATATATTTTCGACGAAAGCGTAAGGAGATAAAAGGGTTTAAAATTTTTGGTGACATCAGCAAAGACCCGCTAAAACAAAAAAAAATTTTAAGAAATTTTTATACCAATTGTCTTCACCGTATAGATCTTGAAAGGCTGATCAAGAAAATGTGTAGGATCATCTTTGACAAACGATTGCAGAAATATTGGGGTTTAAAGGTTTTTCGATGACGTCATCAACACGTCCATTCCGAAACGGATGCGGTGACCCAGATTTGGTAAAATTACCCAAATTGGAACTAGGTTGTCCCTAGTTACCCACGCGCTTAAAAACATTGACATCACCACCTCGTTTCCAAGTTATTTGGCCTCAAAGTTTTAGGTGCATTGTAATAGCTTCATAATTTAATATAGGACATTGATGTTAAAGTAGTCGCGCCGTAACGTTAGAAAATTTAACATATTAGACATGTACTTTTCGGCAACATCAAAGGAAAATGAACACATCCACTTTGCCTGTTACAGTGACACGGAACTGGCGTATTATTATATAGACTAGTTATTTCCCGTGGAAGAATCCACTGATTTCTCATTTAATTCATATAACAGATATACGTCCATCAAAAACAAAAAAAAATACAGCAGTGCGAATCTTACAATCTGCATTATTATATAAATGACCAAAATATTGAAGGTATCCAACAACTGCAGTATAACGTGACATTTAAAATCTAATTCTACTAATATTACTTGCTCTGACCCTCTGACTACTCAAAATGTCACAAACTTTAGTCAAAATGTCAAAGAAACAGTTTAGTGTGAAAAAGTATAGTGTGAAACCAATTAGCAAAAGTGTTTTTTTTTGGCTAATTAGTCAAATTTGAAATCCAAAAAATGTTTGAGTCATAATGAGTCATGTTAATAGGCGATGGGCTGAGGGCCTAAAAATGAGATCTCAGCTCACCTCTTGCGAATAAGGGTTATATGGATTTTTAGTAATTTTAGGGTGTATATTTTTAGAATTTTGGGGATAGGCTTGACAAATCGGTAGCTTTTATACTGAATTCGGCGTCCCAAAACGGTATTTTTTATTTTATTGCCTATATTTGCTTAGCAATCGAAAAAAGTAGCTATATTTAAATTGCTCTAAACTTAATATTTAAGGGAAAATTTAGCTCTGAAATAAACAGTTAAAAATCGTTATACACCCAAATTCATTTCTCTGCCGAATAATCTAAACAACACACCTGCTTTCTTTTCCCTTTTGCTAGCGTTCTCTTAATAAAAGTCCAATCTGAAAATGTATAGCTACAATTCGCCGTTCCCGTAATTCTCAAGATTCGCAATGCATTATGGTAGTTGTATTAATCGCTAAAAATTAGACGTAAACAATTATGGCTGCAGTAATGAATATCACAGAAATTAACGAAGAAAATCCACTAAATTCTACAACTATATGTAATAAAAGCAGTATTTTTGAATACTCTACAACTGGCAGTATCACTGGAACTTCTAGTTCTGTTCCTTCTACCCTATCAGATGTACAAGCAGCTAGTAAAACCGACATTGGCTCGAACAAGAGTGGTGGGATAACATGCTGTGTTCCTCACTGTTTTAACAATTCAAAACGAAACAACGATCTTAGTTTTAACATCATTCCTAAAGACAAGGTCTTGAGAAAGCAGTGGCTACCTTAAGTGTACAAATTTTCGCGAGGAGAAATTTTCCTCAAAAATCCTTTTTTTTCATCATTTATTTCTAAAAACAGTTATAAAAAGTATACTACCTTAGAAGTACTAATTTTCACGGGTATTTAGTTTCGCGAATCGAAGAAATTTTGATTTTTCGCGAGTATTAATTTTCACGAATTGTTCGTATTTTGAATTTTCGCGGGAATTAATTTTCCCGGAAGTAGACTTTAAATAAAAAATTGTAATTTATTAACTTTGCATTCAACGAGAAACCTTCCGAAATAAGAAATTGAAGCAATTAAAACACATGTTCTAACAAAATTTCCACTTTCTTACTAAAGCCATGGTCGAATGCATCAAACGCATTTAATTTGCGCATTAATTAACTAGTCGCATTAATTTACTTAGACCAGTCGATAAAAAACCCGTGGAAAAATCCACCGAGGTAGGATAAAAATGAAAAAGGAAGCATGATTTGAATTTTGATGACGTCAGCAACCCATCCACAAAAAAATAAATTAGAACCTTGTTTTCACGTTGCCTCTATTGTGCAGAGCTAAAACTGATGATCAAGAAAATGTATATGATTATGTGCGTTGGATGAACGGTTAATAGGATATCAGGAATTAAAATTTTTGCTGACGTCAGCAAAAACCTGTCAAAATCTTAAAAAAATTTCTGTTGCCTTCATCGTATAGATCTTGAAACGCTGATCAAGAAAATGCATAGGGTCATTTACTTTTGATAAACGGTTGCAGAGATATTAGGGTTTGAAGGTTTTTTGATGACGTCCTCAACCCGTCCATTCCAAAACGGATTCGGGGACCCGGGTTTAGGAAATATCCCCAAATTGGTCCTAGGTGGTCCCTAGTTACCCATGCGGTGAAAAATCATTGACGTAACCACCTCGTTTCCAAGTTATTTGGCTTCAAAGTTTCAAGTGCACTGTAATGGCTTCATTACTTTAATTAATGATATTGCAGTTAAAGTAGTGTTATTGACGTCGCGCCGTAACGTCATATAATTTAACATTTGAAACATACTTTTTTCGGCGGCTTCAAAGAAAATTTCGGCGAAATCAAAGGAAAATGACGATATCCACTATGACCGTCACAAACACTTCGTATTATTATACTAGTCGACTAGTCGATAAAGCCCGTGGAAAAATCCACTGAGGCAGGATAAAATTGAAAAATAAGCGTCATATGAATTTTGATGACGTCGGCAACCCATTTGCAAAAAAAATTAGAACCTTGTTTTTACGTTGCCTCTATTGTGCGGTGTTTAAAGCGCTGATCAAGAAAATGTATGTAATCACGTGCTTTTGATGAATGGTTAATGAGATATAAGGGTTTAAAAATTTTGCTGACGTCAGCAGTCCTTAATAAAAGTACAAAAAATTTTTCTTTTGAAATTTGTAAACCCGTTGCCTTCATCTTATAGATCTTGAAACGCTGATCAAGAAAATGTATATCATCATGTACTTTTCACAAACGGTTACGGAAATATTGTAGTAAGTTTTTTTGATGACGTAATAAACCCGTGCATTCCGAAACGGACTTGCGGACCTAGGTTTGAAAAATTTACCCAAATTGGTCCCTGGTGGTCCCTAGTTACCAACGCGGTGAAAAAACATTGACGTCACCACCTTGTTTCCAAGTTATTTGGCATCAAAGTTTTAATTGCACTGTAATGGCTTCATCAATTTATTATAGGATATTGACGTTAAAGTAGTGTTATTTACGTCGCGCCGTAACGTCAGAAAATTTAGCATATTAGACATAACTTTTTCGGCAACATCAAAGGAAAATGAAGACATCCACTTTGCCTGTCACAGATACACAGACAGACACACCTAGCGTAATATTATATAGATTAGTCGATAAGGCCCGTGAAAAAATCCACTTAGGCAGAAGGACAATGGCAAAATAGGTTGATTTAGATTTTTTGCTGACGTCAGCAGTGCAATTACAAAACTTTTTGGCGAATTTTAGTTTATTCGTTGCCTGTACTGTGCAGAGGTTTAAACGCTGACCAAAAAAATGTATATGATCATGTCTTTTTGATAAGCGGTTAATGGGATATAAAGGTTTTAAAATTTTGCTGACGTCAGCAATGGCCAGTCAAACCCCCCAAAAAAATTTTTTTAGAAATTTGTATACCTGCTGCCTTCATTGTATAGATCTTGAAACGCTGATTTCGAAAATGTATAGGATCGTGTACTTTTAACAAACGGTTGCAGGGATATCAAGGTTGAAAGGTGTTTTGATGACGTCATCAACCCGTCCATTCCCGAAACGGATTCAGGGACCCAGGTTTGGGAAACTTACCCAAGTTGGTCAAAGGTGGTCTCTAGTTAACTACGCAGGAGATGACGTCAGTTATTTCCACCCGTTTCCAAGTTATTTAGCCTTAAATTTAAAAGTGCAATGCAATGGCTTCACTAATCTTAATATACTTTCCTTTGACGTCAATATTGCTTTAACGTCAAAGTTTGGTAATTTACAGAACAAATTTATAGGCGATGTTTTATAGACTTTATCAAAGAAATTTTATCCACTTTGCAAAAGTCACAGACAGACAGAACTGGCGTATTATTATATAGACTAGTCGATAAGGCCCGTGGAGAAATCCACTTAGGCAGATGGGCAATAGAAAAATAGGTTGTTTTAGATGTTTTGCTGACTTCGGCAGTGAAGATCCCAAAAAAGTTAGAGAAATTTATTTTATTATTTTATTGTAATGTGTAGAGGTTGAATCACGCTGATCAAAATAATGTGTAGGATAATATGTTTTCGAGGAACGCAAAAAGAGATATAAGTGTTTAAAAATTGTGCTGACGTCAGCAAAGGCCCGTGAAAACACAAAAAAATTTTTTTCAGAAATTCATGTACCTGTTGCCTCCCTCGTATAGATATTGAAACGCTGATCAAGAAAATGTATAGGATCATGTACTTTTGACCAATGGTTACGGAAATATTGTGGTTTAAAGGTTTTTTGATGACGTCATAAACCCGTTCATTCCGAAACGGATTTTGGGGACCCAGGTTTGGAAAATTACCCAAATTGGTCCCAGGTGGTCCCTAGTTACCCACGCGGTTAAAAAACATTGACGTCACCAACTCGTTTCCAAGTTATTTGGGCTTAAAATTTCAGGTGCACTGTAATGGCTTCACTAATCTTAATTAACTTTCCTTTGACGTCAATACTATTTTAGCGTTAAAGTTTGGTAAATTACAGAACAATTTTATAGGCGATGTTTTATAGAATTTGTTAAAGAAAATTGTGAAGATTATAATCCACTTTGCAAAAGTCACAGACAGACAGAACTGGCGTATTATTATATAGATACTAGTCGATAAGGCCCGTGGAAGAATCCACGGGCCTTATTAGGTTGCTTAGGTTGTTTCATTAGGTTGATTAGGTTGTTTTGCAGATTTTGCTAACGTCAGCAATGCATACAAAAAAATTGACGAAATGTAGTTTATCTGTTGCCTGTAATGCATGCAGATTGAAACGCTGATAAAAATAAGTGTTCGCAAACGAATAAGAAGATATATATAAGTGTTTTAAAATTTTAAAGTTTTGCTGACGTCAGTAAAGTCCACTAAAGTACAAATAAAAAGTTTCTTTAGAAATTTTCTTAGGCAGGAGTACATTGAAAAAGAGAATCGTAAGTTGTATTTTGATGACGTCTGCCAGGACCGTCAATACACAATATTTTTTCCTGAAATTTGTTTACACGTTGCTTATAATGTGTAGAGCTTGAAACGCTGATCAAAATAATGTATAGAATCAGGTACAACACCAACAATAATAATAAAGTGAGAAATGTCACATCTCAAATATTTACATCTTATAAAGTGATTACGTTTGAGTACGTTGAAAACCTTTAATATTTTAATCAAAAGTGTCAAAAACATCAAATTTATATCTGGAAAATCATTTATTCGGTTACATACTACCCTGTTCCCCAAAAATATACACAAAATGTAAAAATTATATAACCGGTTAAGAACACAATTTTTTTTCTTAGTATGATGATCTGTAGTGATCAATGTACCAACCATTTTAAATGTAAATGTCAAAACAGAATATGGAGTAAATTTTGAATGAACAAAGATATTATTTTTGGAATATACATGGTCCGTCCTCACAAAAGCTACAAAAATGTAAAACAGATTGGTTTTTGAGGAGCATATCCAAATCAACGAAAGTCAGTTCATTTAGCATGTCCTATATTGCCATTGCCCATAAATCTTCCACATAAAAGTTATGAAACACATCAAATTATAGAAAAATCAGGCATTTCATCATACAATATAAAAAACAAAAAAGTTTTAGTCAGAACAATTAGTAATTTTTTCAGTATCACTAAACACAGTTATTATTACAATTTTAAAATTTTTAACAAAAACGTGAATTTGTTCTCTCAGTATATTGCATGTGGTCTTTTTTCCACAAAAGTTTACACAAAATTTTAAAAAACAGCAGTTTGCAACATAAACAAAAACACGAACAACCATATCATCCTCTCATAAATTAAAATAAAGTCATAAACCCACGTAAATTGCCAATCAAATGACTACAACTCCTCTAAAAATAACCTGGCATCTTACATGTAGGCTAACGAAAGTTAAACAGGATGACAGAAACAAAACAATAAAAAATAACTTAACACACACGCTCTAAATTCTGAAAAAAAATATTCCACTTGTCATATTGCCCGTGGTCCCTTTGTTAAGTTTACAGGAAATGCGAAAAGAAATATAAAATACATCTGCAAAAGTTTGTTACATCATAATTTGTGCTTATAAAAGAAGAAAAGTTTGGAAACTAAGGAAGTAGCTATATATAATTAAAAAAGACGAATAACAACAACAAATAAGTCATAGGTTACACTTTTTCATCTATTCTTGACCCTGGAATTTCCGAAGACGAACTCCATGAAAAGATTCGAACATTAAATAAAACACAAAGGCAAATTTTTGAAGTGGTAAATCATTGGGTTAGAACTTACGTGCAAGTTTTAGCATGTAACGCACACCATAAAATTAGGCCAATTCACATTTTTCTAACAGGAAGTGCAGGTTGTGGAAAGTCCCATTTAATAACAACAATTTCTGACATGCTAAATAAAGCACTTTCCTATCGTGCAGGAAACTTAGAAAAATATAAAATTCTCATTTTAGCACCAACCGGTGTTGCTGCCATTAATATAGAGCGAAATACAATACATGCAGCCTTAGGTATACCAGGGGATAGAAGTTTCACTAAAAACATTTCTAAGTTAAGTGATAAAAAGAAATGTATACTGCGAAACAAGCTTTCAGAACTAAGCGTTATTGTAATAGATGAAATGTCAAGGGTTTCAAACAAGCTACTTTTACATTCATCAACGGCTAACCGAAATATTTGGATGCGCAGATGACATTCCATTTGCAGGAATATCTGTTATAGCATGTGGCGATTCCTACCAACTTCCACCAATTCAAGCAAGGCCAGTTTACGCAGAATACAAAGATGCATTATTAAATATTTCACATTGCTGGAAGCATTTTAAGATTGCTGAACTAACGGAAGTTATGAGACAGCGTGGTGATCAATATTTTATTGAATTATTAAACAATATCAGAGTGGAAAAATTAGAAAGGCGACACGAAGATTTACTAAAAACTAAATTTATTTTCACCAAATGACCCACATTACCCCAAAAATGCAATTCATATATTTGCTGAAAATCAACCCGCCTCTAAGCATAACAAAAAAATGCTTAATAGCATAACATCGGACAAAATAAATATCGCTATTGACAAAATTCCAGAAAATACACCCGTGCAATTAGTCCAAAATCTTAATTCTCGCACTCAAATGGAAACAGGTGGACTTGCGCGAAACCTTCTGTTAAAACTTCATGCAAAAGTCATGTTGACGTCAAATATTGATGTATCTGATAAACTCATTAACGGACAGATAGGTACTGTTCATCGGTTGAAAACCAATAGCTCAGGAAATGTAACAAGAATATATTCCATAAATTAGTTCTAGCGAAAAAAAAATCTTTTTAAAAAATATCTCGCGAAATTTTTTCGCGGCCTACTTCCGACTTACCGACTCGGGTTTTTATTACCAAAAGTGAGTCGGTCGGAGGACGCGAACACAACATATTTTTGATGACAGCCCTATAGCTAGCTTTATATGGATCTACAAGTTTGACATGGATTAACGTGGCTCTTCCATTTAATAAAGGATTCATTTGCAAAGTATAGCTAACTAGTTATATAAAAAACAGCACAGATGAAATGGATTGAAAATAAAATACACACTTCAATGATATAATGACTGGCTTTGACTTTTCGTTAGAAATTATTGTATATAAATATTACATAACTAGCTAGGAAGGGATATATATAATAGCATGTTACACTGTATTACTGTGTTCATAATTTTGGTAAAATGCAAGAATAAATTTAGGCAAGGTCCACTTTAATAATTTTGTGATAGCTATAGTAATTTTGGTACATTGAAATAAGAAAAATTTTTGCACATATTTTGCACAATTCTGCAAAATTGGCAACCGAAAATATTTCACGAAAACAGTTAAAGTCACTAAATTTGTTTAAAAAGTTATTTCCCATTAAATTTGTTTATTTTAACCACAGTATATTATTTTACTTTATATTTCACAGCGGTTGAAACTTTGTACTTTACAGATTAATATTATTCCAATGCAAAATTGAGGGGTAGCAATTTTTAAGGCTAAGTTGGTGTTCGAACTGCACTGTTTAATGTTTTTTGAAGTTGAGTGATATTAGAAATGAGTTTTTATGATCCTATTTTTAGCATCTGTGCACTTGCCCACCTATATATCTGATTATTGTATGAATAAGGCTACGATATATATGAGTGACCAAGTGTGACCCCTAGCTAACAAAAACTACATCGAGACAGATACAACCAGCTTTTTGACAATTTTTAATTTGGTGTATAAAAAATGTAGGTAGCCCGGCCCTGGTTAGTTGAATAAAGTTTCTAGCAAACACAAAATAAGAAATTTTTGAATTGTTTTTTAATATTATAGCTAGCTAAGTATCTGTTTAATGAGCATGAAACTATTAGTTTAGAAAGTTTTCTTTACTTTTGTTTAATGAGCTACATTATTTTGGCTGTACTAGTAGCTATATAAATCTTGAATGACATGCTAGCACTTCCTCTTTGATCAGCACTGTGATATTTTTAAGACAACTTGTGATGTAACTAGCTACCAAAAATAAGGTTTCTTTCTCTTTTGACTGCCAACTTTTCATGATAAGTGTACCCCACAACTTGAAGCAATTAAATTAATAACCAAGGTTAGGTCTTGGACTTCCATAATATACAATCTTATGTCAATCGTATCGTTCCTTTAAATAATTGTAAAATCAATATATCGCACCAAAAGTGAAAATACAGGAAAAAGTGAATAATTCTCTGCGTGCTGCATGTTTTTCTTAGCAAATGCCTTACGCTCTGCGGGGGATATAAAATTTTGTCCCTACAAGCGCTTCGCTAGTGCCCACACCTGCGCGGTATGAAACTCCGTAATTCAGAGAAAGAAAAGTCCAAGAAGTAAGTAAGAAGTGATAGCTAGAGCTAGAAGTAAAGTTAGAAGTAGAAAATAAAGGCTAGAGTTTGAAGTGAATTTAAAATCAATAATAGTAAGAACTTAGATGTTTTAAGACGTTTAGTTTTATGTCACTGGAGCAAGCAGACTCCAAGAAAAGCCTCAAATTCTTGAAGTTTTATATTTTACCGCTTTTTTAAAAAAAGCCTAGCCACCATATTTGTTTATGTTTTTGTTGCGTAATTAATGTCTCTCTTGGCGCATAACTATTGTGTTTGTCCTAAAATTCAAAATGCTACATAAAGCTGTTAGCTGACTAACAAACGGAAAACTTCGGTTTGTTGAACTTACTGCTCACTATAATGTTACTAGTACGGTGACACAGCGGTGCGACCGCATCGATTTCGTAATAGAGTATCTGTTTGGACGTTCCCTCGATGGTCACCGCGGAAAAGCAGCGATACACAAACAGCACTTGCACAAAGAAAACGGGACTGGCAGTGCAGCAAGGTTGATGTATTCGATACGTGCCTAGACTGATGTACTTCTTAAGTGAGGGAGTTCTGATTTGCAGACTTATGCATGTCGAGCGTAGCCTACCACCCGTAAACCATTTTTCTGCGTTATCATGGTCTACCAAGTCTGGTAGCAAAATTCCGTACGAAGCGCTCTTCGAATAGGGGCTGGGGATGACAACAATGAGGGAGTGCAAAGCATAAAGCCGTACACCAGACTTTGGTACGTAGTACGGAAAATTTAACAAGACGAAGTAGACCCAAAGGAACACAGGGTCTGTGAGTAGACTGAAATGGTTTACAGGTTCAAGGTAACTCATAGAAATGGTCCGCATATTTGGTTCTTGTTGGGTTTTGGTGTCATTCGCCTAATGAAATTCCGATTAAATTTCTTCCCTAAGATGGACATATACATGAAGCTTTTTGGCTAGAAAATTTGAATGGTATTTCGTTTCATATTAATTAACAAAACAAAGCCATAAAAATAAGCAAACTTTTTTATAAACCATATAATAAAATGCAATACTATAAAGAAATACAAGTATATCTTCTACTATACACACGCATATTGTTTAGCACAGTTATAGTCGAGCTATCATGATCGAGCGTTGTTTATTTTGTCGTTGAGAGGTGAAAAAATATCAATATATACATCTGCTTTAAGTGAAAAATGATAATACATAATTACATAGGTCGTAAAAATAAATTCACGTGTTTACATGAATAGAAATTGACAAAGAAAATGTCACATGCGTCGTAAAAATCATAAAATTTGCATCAATGGCCGAAATATCAAATAGTGGGAAGATGAAACATGAAGCTCCTAATCAAACTTTGATAGTTTGAATTGAATCTAGTATTTGTTTACATCATATGCGGTTTCAACTAAAACAAAAGAGTATCGAAAACATCGCAACAAAAGAATGAGGACTGAAGTGTCATAAAACAGTGTTCCTCTTCAACAAATGCTTTTTATTCGTCATCTTTGTCATGGTTTGCTATTTTTGTTATTATCATATTCGATTTTGTGATTGTAAAATCCACTTTTTGTAGTGCGAGTATTCTCGCTTTCAATTGTGTGTTCGCCCCGCAGGAGACGACATTTTCACCAAAATATTTCATGATTGTTTCACCAAACGCTGATGCAGTTACTGCCGTAGTTTCTGTTCTGAGATCAAAGGTAACAATTGACCGGTTACTGTTTTCATCATTTTGTAAATTCTTCACCAAGTACTCTCGATGACAGTTATCACAAGAGTTCCTGGATTAAGTTTGATCTTCTTGTTGCATTTTTTGCACTTGAGATACGAATCTTTGACGATGCTTTCAATAATAGGACAACAAAGAACCAAACTTTGTTGTCCCTCTGGCTGTTTTTTTGTTCTGCTATTTGTGCTTGATCAAAATTTGCGTCTAGATCAGCACTCAAGTAGCACAAACCAGTCGAATATGTGGTATTTAACACAACATTGTCGTGCAACAATTTGGTATTGGCATTCACGACTTGAATTAATTCATCTTCTTTGAGTACATCGACAAAGTCCCCCCAGAATGTAATTTGCATTGTTTGCGTTCCATCAGATATAAGCCGTTCTTGTATACGTTCCACATGATTTTTCCCATTTCGGAAAAATAGCTGATGTACAATTGCTTTAGGCAACTTTAACTTCCCTATTATCGACAAAGCCAAGCCATCAATGTCAAGATTTTCTAGTGGAATTGCATCTGCATCGTTTAAATCGAAGTATATTTCCTTTGCTGGTGCAATTGAACTGTATGACATTTTGTAAGGTCACAGGCATTTGGTTACGGCATTTATCAATAAAGCTACGGCGTTTTTGTTTCAAATTTTGAACATTGTTTTTAGCCACAATGACTTTCACTATTTGTGTCGCATTTGTCTTGAAGTTAACTGTAAAGTAGTGTCGACTTTTACTTTGATTGGGTTTCATAATAGTTATAGCACCAATGAAGCCAGTGATGTCTGAAAGATAAAAAGGAATACAACATGATTTGTAATGAAAAATATTTTCGCGAGCGATTGAATGAGCAATACTGGACTGATAAACACTACCTTCTTTAAAGTTATTGGATGTATTTGACATTATCAGAAATGATTTGTGAAAAAAACTTACCAACTGACTTAGCTGGAGCAGATGGAGAATATCCTGATTTGCTCGGGCTGAATAGTCGTTTTGGTGGGGTTGACACCACAGATTCAGCAGGTTTATGTTTCCCTTTAGATGGAGTTGTTGTGACTGAAGTAAAAATCAATCAGGAAGATTACAAAATCTGAATTACCTGCCACTTGCACCAGAAATGGATCATGTGGTTATAACTTCACAAAATACAATTTAGTTACCTTCGACTGCAGTATCTTGTGGTTCAATGGTGTTTGGTCTCTAATTTATAAATCTTTCATTGAAAAATGAATGTGAAAAATATTTAAAAATCCAATTGTGCCTGGGGTACATATGAATACAGAGAAATAATAAAGCAAAATATTTACCTCCAGCATGAGTGTGGTGAATTGTTTTTTGTGAGACCCAGTATGCTTACCCTAAAACATTACATTGCAAAATAAGCTTCGTTCCCAGTCCAGCTCGAAAGTTTTTGTGCTCCGTTATAATTACTTGGCCGTGACAGACTTTGCAAACGGAGTATCTTTTTAAACAATCTGTCAATAGATTTAAATCAACGATCCAGTTGCGCGGCGGAAAGTTTGTGTATTCGTCATCGCTCTCATCGCTATCGCTGGATGACACAGCGTCTACAATTTTTTTTCGACTAGTGCTAGCTTGGCGATCAGCAGTAGAAACCTTTTGTCTTTATCTTCTTTTAGCTGGCGAGTCTAATATTTTTGTTTTGGATTTTCTTCTTTTTTTTGATGATATAAAAGCTTTTTGCCGTGTTTTTCACGGTAATTCAACTTAGGAAGACAAAAAACAAAAAGAAAATATCCTTATGGGAAATAGGAGAAAAACTTCAAAAAAATCTTTTAACTACATACGAAAATCATTTCCCTCTTTCAGTCAGCTATCATTTATAACCTTGAACATAATTGAGTAGTAAAAATTAATACCCAAGATGATTATGTGTGAACAAATATTTGATCTTTATCGCATAACAAAAAGTAATTTATGAAAAAAAAACTTTTTTGGGATAATAATTTATCTTAAATACATTTTTTTAAAAATATTTTTGCACCATTTTAAAGCCCAGATCTTTTGCTATCTAATCACTGAAAAAAAATTTTTTTAAAAAAAACCCCAATTTTTTTTGTATACTCACTCCTTAAAATATTTATTACCTAAGCTAGTTCAATCACACCCCAATCAATCTGTAAAGATGAATTCTGGAGGTAAATATATATTCTGGAAGGTTTTCCAGAAAGCAATGCAATATTAATATCTTTTAACAGCTATGTCTAGTCCTTTCTGGAGCTTTCTAACAATAGCCAGCAGGAGAACGGTTTCAAGACTCTCAAAAACGATATCTGGACACGAGGTTGAATATTTCTGTTAGCCTGCAAACCATGCCATGCCATAAAGTGAGAGTACACAGTATCTGTACTACCGACTGTGCAGCGTCCAGGCTATGTGCTGTCTCTATCTATATAGATATATATATATATCTATCTATCTTCCATCTGGCGATTTTAAAGATTCCGCCCCGCGTGGCGCTGGCGGAAATCAATAAAATCTATATACTAATACGCCAGTTCCGTGTGTCTGTAACAGGCAAAGTGGATATGTTCATTTTACTTTGAAGTAACCGAAAAATGCATGTCTAATATGTTAAATTTTCTGACGTTACGACGCGACGTCAATAACACTACTTTAACGTCAATATCCTATATTAAATTAATGAAGCCACTACAGTGCACTTAAAACTTTGAGGCCAAATAACTTGGAAACGAGGTGGTGACGTCAATGATTTTTCACCGCGTGGGTAACTAGGGACCACCTAGGACCAATTTGGGTAATTTTCCCAAACCTGGATCCCCGAATCCGTTTCGGAATGGACGGTTTGATGACGTAATTAAAAAACCTTTAAACCCTAATATCTCTGCAACCGTTTGTCAAAAGTACATGATCCTATACATTTTCTTGCTCAGCGTTTCAAGATCTATACGATGAAGGCAACAGGCATACACATTTCTGAAAAAAAACATTTTGTGTTCTGACATGTCTCTGCTGACGTCATCAAAATTTAAATGACGGTTGTTTTTCTCTGTTATCCTGCCTAAGTGGATTTTTCCACGGGCCTTATCTATATAATAATACGCCAGTTCCGTGTGTCTGTAACAGGCAAAGTGGATATGTTCATTTTCCTTTAATCTTACCGAAATTTTCTTTGAAGTAACCGAAAAATGCATGTCTAATATGCTAAATTTTCTGACGGTACGGCGCGACGTCAATAACACCACTTTAACGTCAATATCCTATATTAAATTAATGAAGCCGTTACAGTGCACTTAAAACTTTGAGGCCAAATAACTTGGAAACGAGGTGGTGACGTCAATGATTTTTCACTGCGTGGGTAACTAGGGACCACCTGGGACCAATTTGGGTAAGTTTCCCAAACCTGGATCCCTGAATCCGTTTCGGAATGGACGGGTTGATGACGTCATCACAAAACCTTCAAATCCCAATATTTCTGCAACCGTTTGTCAAAAGTGCACGTTCCTATACATTTTCTTGATCAGCATTTCAAGATCTATATGATGAATGCAACTGGTGTACGAATTTGTGAAGAAATTTTTTTTGGAACTTTTGATAGGGACTTTGCTGACGTCAGCAAAATTTTAAAGCCCTTAAATCTCCTTAGACGTTTGTCAAAAACATAGGATACTATACATTTTCTTGATCAGCGTTTCAAGATCTATACGATGAAGGCAACAGGTATACAAATTTCTAAAAAAAAGTTTTGGGGGTTTGACTGGCCATTGCTGACGTCAGCAAAATTTTAAAACCCTTATATCTCATTAACCGCTCATCAAAAGCACATGATCATATACATTTTCTTGATCAGCAGTTTAAGCTCTACACAATAGAGGCAACGTGGAAACACAGTTCTACTTTTTTTTGTGGATAAGTTGCTGCCGTCATCAAAATTTTTATTCTGCCTCAGTGGATTTTTCCACGGGCTTTATCGACTAGTCTATATAATAATACGCCAGTTCCGTGTGTCTGTAACAGGCAAAGTGGATATCGTCATTTTCCTTTGATGTTGCTGAAAAATGCATATCCAATATGTTAAATTTTCTGACGTTACGGCGCGACGTCAATAATATTAATTTAACGTCAATATCCTATATTAAATTATTGAAGCCGTTACAGTGCACTTAAAACTTTGGGGCCAAATAACTTGGAAACGAGGTGGTGACGTCAATGATTTTTCACCGCGTGGGTAACTAGGGACCACCTGGGACCAATTTGGGTAAGTTTCCCAAACCTGGGTCCTTGAATCCGTTTCGGAATGGACGGGTTGATGGCGTCATCACAAAACCTACAAACCCCAATATCTCTGCAACCGTTTGTCAAAAGTTCATGTTCCTATACATTTTCTTGATCAGCATTTCAAGATCTATATGATGAATGCAACGGGTGTACGAATTTGTGAAGAAATTTTTCTTTGGAACTTTTGGTAGGAACTTTGCTGACGTCAGCAAAATTTTTATACCCTATATCTCCTTAGGCTCTTTTCAAAAACATACGATACTATACATTATTTTGATCAGCGTTTTAGCCTCTGCACATTACAGACAACAAATGATTAAATTTCACCAATTTTCTTTTTGTATATGCACTGTTGACGTCAGCAAAAAATCTAAAGCAACCTAATTTTCCATTGTTCTTCTGCGCCTTAGTGGATTTTTCCACGGGCCTTATTGACTAGTAATTAACTAATTATATAAAAATAAACTTACAACACAACAACCTACGAAAACGAAAGAATGAACACTGATTTAGCAGAACATTCAATCAAAAAATATTTAGCCCTATTAGCTTAAAGCAAAAAAACGGTTTTTATTTATCGGTAACCATTTCTGGGTCACACTTTTAAAATGTTAAATCAAACTTGAAAATACTTTGTAGCTAATATGTGATAATTACTACAAATACTTGAAAGTTTTAACAATACAAAATCATTCAAGAACAGATATCGTTAACTACATTATTACACATTTTTGTGTCCATAGGGTTGTAATAAGTATAAGTATAAGTCATTTTCGCCTTGTTAGTAAAATCACAAACATTTTCCATGCCTATCAGCATGACAACTTCTTTAGTGAAAATGTGAAAACATTGCCATTTCACCCATTTCAACCATTAAATAAAACCATGCCTTTTTCTTATTCGAATTGTATATAATTAGCACCATCTCCAAGGATTATTTCGATATGACGCTGGAGATCTGAAACCAAAATATCATAAGTCTTGTCAAAGTCTTCCTCTCAAAACTAGTGTTCTCTTTAATGGCCTTGTGACAAGTTGAAAAATCGTTTGGAAAGTGTCTACTGCCAGAAGATTTGAATTTCCAAAAGTTAACATACAAAGTTATTATGAAGTACACAAATTGTTATACCTTACACATTTACCAGCTGGCGAGCTATTCAATTTATTGTGTTGTTATAAAATGTTTTGCTACTTAAATAAAAAAGAAACCCCAGATAACACAAAGCTCTTTTGAATTTGACACAAAGCTTTTTCAAATTTGTTGAAAGTGAAACTATAAACAGTTTCATGTTCACACTTGCTAGCACAGCAATAGAAAGCAATTGTGTATCTTTCTCTAAGATCAATGGAATTTTTTTTTAGAATTTAAAGCGTGTGTGTTAAGTTATTTTTTATTGTTTTGTTTCTGACATCCTGTTTAACTTTCGTTAGCCTACATGTAAGATGCCAGGTTATTTTTAGAGGGAGTTGTAGTCATTTGATTGGCAATTTACGTGGGTTTATGACTTTATTTTAATTTATGAGAGGATGATATGGTTGTTCGTGTTTTTGTTTATGTTGCAAACTGCTGTTTTTTTCAAATTTTGTGTAAACTTTTGTGGAAAAAAGACCACATGCAATATATTGAGAGAACAAATTCACGTTTTTGTTAAAAATTTTAAAATTGTAATAATAACTGTGTTTAGTGATACTGAAAAAATTACTAATTGTTCTGACTAAAACTTTTTTGTTTTTTATATTGTATGATGAAATGCCTGATTTTTCTATAATTTGATGTGTTTCATAACCTTTATGTGGAAGATTTATGGGCAATGGCAATATAGGACATGCTAAATGAACTGATTTTCGTTGATTTGGATATGCTCCTCAAAAACCAATCTGTTTTACATTTTTGTAGCTTTTGTGAGGACGGACCATGTATATTCCAAAAATAATATCTTTGTTCATTCAAAATTTACTCCTTATTCTGTTTTGACATTTACATTTAAAATGGTTGGTACATTGATCACTACAGATCATCATACTAAGAAAAAAAATTGTGTTCTGAACCGGTTTATAATTTTTACATTTTGTGTGTATTTTTGGGCAACAACATCATTTTTTATTACTGAGGCGTTTTAAATTCTGACAAGCGGCTCCCATGCAATCGTCAACATCCATTAAAAATCTTTAAATATATTCATTATTTCTTATTTAATTTCCCAAGATGTACAAATAATGACCCTAATTTCTGTGTCTGTAACTTGACCTGATCGTTACACCAATGCGGTTGTAGCGACGTTTTTGTTCAGTTTGGAATAAGAGCTTTTTATGCTACTGTCATGAAAACTTGTTTGCAAAATGAACATACACTGTTGTTTGATTTTTATCTGGACAGGGTAACAATGGGCTTGTGTTTTTTTAAACTGAAGTTGCAATAAAGGTTTTTTGGAAACTGTGTTACGCCTATCAGATGTCACGATTAATTTTTGATCTTTCACAGAAATTTTTTTCCATATTGCAGGGTTTTTTTTTTTGCTTACAGAAGGTAAAAACAGGTTATAAACTGTATTTTGATTTTTAAATGAAAATTTTCCGCAAAGTAAAATAGTTTTCGGTGCATAGGATAACAACAGGTTGTTAACTGTCTGTTTGTTTGAACTGAAGTTAGGATAGTTTTTTAGAAATGGGTATTATGCCGAAACGTATGTGCGAAACAGTATACCTGTACAAATCACTCAGCCCAGTGTTAACAACAAGCTGTTACCTATGTAACATAGGTAACAGCTTGTTGTTATGTATGTAGCTGTTACCTATCTATTTAACAGAAGTTGCGCTAATCTTTTGTTTGAAAAGGTATTAAACCTATATGGATATGCAACATTGTTTACTGTACTAAGCGCTCACCCTGGGTTGAAATTAACTAAGTTTTGCCAGAAACATTTTGAAAAAATCCGCTAAGATGGGCACAACATAGAAACTGTATTTTTGCAGAAAAGTTATTATTTGAAAAATATATTACACCCGAAAAATCTTACTGTTGTGTGTGCTTCATATAATTTATGATATACTGCATACTTGGCGCTCCACATGAACGTGTGGCACAATTTACAAAACGTATAAATCGCTCTACACCAGACGTTTAATGCCAAGTGTTATAGTTACTTGTGACTAAACCAGACATTTCAACGCCAGGTTGCCCTGTTGGTCTAATGGCAATGACACTCATGCAAATGAAAGATCCAGGTTCAAATCCTGGACAGGGCTAGGAAAAACATAATTATCTTGCACTTACAACAACCAGGTAAAAGTTTTGCCTTTTTCGTGGAGTTCTCTGATTATTTCTATATCTTGACTTTTTAATGTTGTTGTCATTGGAACCAAGTTAACTTTTAATCTCAGATTTATTAAAAATTGATAGTTTTTTGGCGTTATGACCGATTGTTTAAATATTTGTATTGGCACAATTCTGCCATAGTCATAAGAAAAAGAGTACCCGGGTACCCGGGCCGTTTATTTACGTTTGTTTTGTTTTACGGCGCAATGATGAACGGTTTTATTGGGGTAACGTTAGAGGTACAGATGCGATTGATCAAATTAATTCTTGTTATGAGAAAATTGTATTTTGGAGGCGAAATTTGTTCATGCTTCCAAATGGTGCTACTGGAAAAAACTTTCTTCGAGAAGTAACTAGACTATTGAATAGCTGGGTGGAAAATAGCCCAATCAAATGTATTGCGTTAAAAGCAGTGCACGTAATGCCAGCTCTATTACTTTAGAAGCCGTCAAAAAACTCGAAAAGCAAAGACCATGTTAACGCATTACAACGAAGACTAGAATGGTGGAACAAAGGCGATTTTCAAGCACTTTGCGATGAATGTGAAATGCTTCAATCACGATTGCCTAAACCAACCGAGAGAAGAAACATAGAAGTTGTTTCGAGAAAGTTTAAAGATCTCATGCAGACTGGAAATGTGAACGGAGCAATCAAATTATTAACAAACAACATGGCAGGTGGCATTCTTCCTTTAAATGACGAAACATTCAATTTATTACGAGTTAAACATCCACCAGGCGAACAAGCGAAGGAAGACGTTATATTGCAAGGACCGTTATCAACGGTTAATCCGATTGTATATGACGTCATTGATGACACGTACGTATTGAAAGCAGCTCAAGTAACAAAAGAAGGCTCCGAACCTTCTGGGATGGACGCAGATGGATGGAGAAAGCCTTTAACTTCAAAGGTTTTCGGTGAATGCGGTTTGGATTTAAGAAGAGCTATAGCCAACGTTATAAAGATGTATAGAGAATGTTGAAGATCAATCGCTTGAAGCATTTACTGTTTGCAGACTCGTACCTCTAGACAAAAAACCTGGAGTAAGACCAATTGGTGTTGGAGAAGTCTTGCGAAGAATATGTGGCAAGGTAGTGATGGCAGTTGTTCAGAAAGACGTCCTTAAATCAAGTGCGGAAATTCAGATGTGCTCGGGTCAGAAGTCTGGCAGTGAAGCGGCAATCCACGGGATGAGGGAGGTATTTGACAGTGACGAGGCTGTTTTACTTGTTGATGCAGCAAATGCCTTCAATAGTATCAACAGAGAAGCACTCCTGCACAACGTCAAGATTGTTTGCCCGACTATTGCATGTTATGTCATCAATTGCTATAGATTTCATGCGAGGCTTTTCATCATTGGAGGTAAAGAAATAAGATCCGAGGAGGGTACTACGCAGGGTGATCCGCTAGGGATGGCAAAATACGCAATTGGTCTAACACCCCTACTTAATCTGATGGCTGACGGAATATTTGAGACTACTGTTGCTGATTTCGCTGATGACGTTAGTGCAGGTGGAAAATGTAGAAACTTGAAAGTTTGGTGGGATAGATTGATGCAAATTGGACCATTGTTCGGTTACAATCCACAACCTCACAAATCGTGGCTAATTGTAAAACCAGGACACGAACAACTGGCGAAAGCGACTTTTGAGGGCACGAATATCCAGATATGTACTGATGGTGAAAGACATCTTGGCGCCTCGATCGGAAGTGACAGCTTCAGGAAGGAGTACTGTGAAAAAATGGTAACGAACTGGGTGAAGGAGATATCTTTACTTTCAGATATTGCGCTATCACAGCCACAAGCTGCTTATGCTTGATATACAAGTGGTTATCAACACAAATTTCAATTCTTCCTCAGAACAATACCTGGGATTGAGAAGTATCTGAATCCACTTGAAGAAATCATACGACATCGATTGCTACCTGCTATTACTGGCGGACACATTGTGAATGGTGATGAACGCACACTCCTGTCTTTGCCTCCTCGACTTGGTGGTTTGGGAATTATCAATCCCATTGAACGAGCGCCCACAGAGCTACAAAACTCAGAAAGCATAACTGCTTCTTTGAAGAACGTAATTCTTCGTAAAAATGTTGTTGATGAAGAAATAGTATCATTGACGGCAGTGAAAAACAACCGGAGACAACAGAATCTGGAAAAATTGAAAAATCTACAATTACGTATGACACCTGAAGCTGCACGATTGAACGAGTCAAATATGGAGAGTGGTGTATCAAATTGGCTTACAACTTTACCAATTAAAGAGCTGAACTATGATCTGAACGTTTGCGATACGATTGGAAGCAAATTTAATGTTACACATGCGTTATCATGCAAGAAAGGTGGCTACGTCTCTTTACGACACAATGAGATACGAGATATTACAGGGAAATTACTGGAGGAAGTATGTAAAGATGTGAGAAAGGAACCATTGCTGTTACGTTTAAGCGGTGAAAGAATCCATCAAAACGGTATTTTATCACAGGAATCCCGATTAGACGTCAGCGCAGTCGGTTTTTGGACCCCTGGTCAACGAGTATTTTTAGATGTACGGGTCTTTGACCTCAACGCTCTGAGATACAAGGGTCTTTCTCTTGACAAATGCTTCAAGAAAAGCGAAGAAGAGAAGAAGAGAGGATACAACAAAAGAGTTATGCAAGTATAAAATGGAACATTAACTTCCTTGTTTTTGCAACAAACGGTGGTATGAGAAGAGAGTGTAAACGATTTTATCAGAGACTGTCTGAAATGATTTCAGAGAAAAGAAACATCAGATTCGCAGAAGCCACGAAGTTTATTAGAACTAAAATTTCCTTTAGTCTGCTGCGATCAACACTACTTTGCCTGAGAGGTTGCAGATCCTTCGCTCGGGACCACCAGCTGACAGATATGGAACTTGGAAATGTTGTATCACTCATTCGATCCTGAAAAATCAAGCGTTGTTAATTATTAAGTGAAACCATGTTGACCTGTAAATTGTTAACAACTTTTTATTTTATTTTGGTGTTGTTGTAAGTTTATTTATTTATTTGTGGCAAATATATGTAAATGTCGGTCGAAAAAAAAAAAATGATGAAATTATTGGGGCGGCCGGAGCAACCAGGGACGTATTTTGAACAAGATGGCTGAAGCGGCGCTTTTAACATGCTGTTAAATACTGCAGCTGCTCCGACCAAAAATACTATACGAAAATATATGTATCATATAGTATTTGACTGATAGCGTGTGTATATATATACACAACCCCGCATTTAATAATGCGGGTAAGATATTCAAGTGTTTGTTTACATTTAATCTCCGCGGGAAAGTTCCAAAGCGCACGTGTTTTCATCGTTCACAGAAACTTCGCCTGGAATTCATTTTCCAAAATCAAAGAAATAAACTTGGTAAGAGACTATTAATTCTTTCTATAAATAAAATGCCAATTTAAAATCGCATTAAATTGTCTTTAAATTTAGAAGCTCAGTAGGAGTACAACGATTTGTTTCATAGTATTAATCATTAAACAGCGAAACAGGTGAGTCAAATTAAAACCAACACACGATTTAATTATTTATAGGATTCTCAACACAATTCAAGGCATCTTAACCACAAAGAATTAATGAACTTTACTCGACTTCAAGCATTCGAATGCGTCAAGCCTATAATAAGGGAGCCAATTAGTGAAAAACTTATGCACAGTAAAAGTAACGAGAATTGTGCAAACCTGTTAAGTAACAATTTCATACCACCACTAACTAGCCTAAAACGCTGGGATCAAAATCTGAAAAAAGCCAAAGCCATGGCTACAGATATATTTTATTACGAATCTTTAAACTTAGGAAAATATAATGAAAACTCTGTGGAAATTGCCATGCAGCTGCACAAGGCAAAGGAGGTTGAAACATGTGTTGAAAAGGAACTGGACTGGTTTTCTACAAATCAACTGATACCAAAAAGCGTTAAAAGGACTCCAAGTCTAGTTTCTTTAAACAATTTTAAATCATTAATTCATAACCGGCCGTACAATCTATTTGTGAATCCATACGAAATGTTTCCAGATGAACTTGCCAGACTATGTGGAGAGCGGTACTTGTCTGGAGATCCCATGATGTATGTCGTAAGGAAATTAAACGAAATGCAGGATGACGTTCTTTGTGTTTATGGGAATTATAACCCGGATCCAAAGAAATGTTTGGAAAGATTTATGAGAAGTAAACAACAGCTTCCAACACACATTGCATTTTTTTTAAACGTTGGAAGTAATCCACGCAACGGGGAGACTTACATTGGAACCTATGAAAAGCCTGGAAATCACTTTGTATTGGCAATAGTTTCTGACAGAACTACCTGCACATATGGTGATTCGTTGGGTTGGATGGCCCCAATTGAATTAAAGGATCTCGTTGACCAATACTGCAAAGTTCTTTACGGCGAAGGTGATGTCAACATCGTGGAATGTCACAAGCCACATTCTGTTAATGGTAAACACAAATGCAATACTGGCTGTTCTGTATTTTTTTTCTCTTCAGAACGATGGAAACATTTGTGGTGTGGTAGCTATCGCAATGCTATCTATAGCTGTTTTGAGACCAGCATATTTCAGAACTTTACCTGGATTCGATAAGAAGTCTGATTCAAAACTTCCCTTCATTTTTCTACGCGATCCAACTAAATACCGTCGGTACTGTTAACATTTTTTTTCAATTTTACTTTTATATACTGGCAAATATCTATTATCTATGTTCTTATCTATGCAATGAAATATTACGTGCAGTTAAATATTGTAGGAAAGGTTTACGCGAATTAATTCGATTTTTTTATTTCTTATTTAATTTACTTTTGTTTCAGTTATCTTCGCTCTGTAATAATGACTTGGTTTAGCGAAGAGAATATCGATGTGTCTTTTGTATTGCCGAATTACGAGGATGATGAAGCAATATCAGATTCAGACTCGGACAGCGAAATTTATCGCGTTGATTTAGGGCCACAGGTATGAGAAGTGAGTAGTTATATTTTACTAACCATAAAAAAGGCCAGAGTAATAATTTTTTACATTCCTCATGTTGCATCTCTAGATCCAAATAAGACCACGCAACAAACAAAATCAAATGGGAATGATTCAATAAGCGATTCTCGGTATCACAAAAAAGAAGATGTCGCGAAAGCGCAAGACGGAAATTGCATTTGCCTGGAGTGTGGTTATAGGTGTCGATATATTACAGACCTAAGAAAACATTTACACAAGCAACACTTAAAAGTATTCCGAACAGAAAGACTCACTTTTGATGACAATTCTGTTAAAAGATGTTTTCTAAATTTAGGTGACTTGTAAATCCTACTTTAGTAATTCGGTATAATGTGTGTAAACATCATTCTTTCCGTAGCATTTTAAACGTGGAAAGATGATACTGAAACATCAAATCATTGCAGTTTTGTTATATTCTCGGGGAATGTCAAAAACAAACAAAATGAAGCTCAACAGTATTACCAATGTAATCGGTGTGGACAATACAAACCGAACAGGAAAGGAAAAAGACGCGTTAAGATGTCAGGTACCTATATTGCTTTCATACCTATATTGTGCGTTGGTATTAAACATATAACAATGTTTCCGAAATACTAAGGAAATTCTAATTTCATTGTCCTCTCTTACTGTAGGAACCTGCAAAATAGAAAGAAATAGTACCATCACGATCAAAGCTACTTTTCACGCTGACGGTAAAGTAACGGCAGACATATGCTACACCCACTATGACCATGAAAAAGAACTAGAACATACATGGATACCAAAGTCTAGCAGAAATAGTATTGGATCCAAATTACAACAGGTAAATTATAGCGCCTTTACGCACTAGTGTTTTCCCTTTTCTGGAGTAAGATCGCCAAGTTTATGTTTATTAATTACAGGGGTGTTAGGCGGGATAAAATCCTGAACGATATTAGAGAAACAGTTACAGATGACGGACTACACAGAATCCATTTGACATTAGCACAAGATCTTGAAAACTTGAAAAGAGCTTTTCAAATAAACGACATTCAGCGTCACGTCAATGACCAAGAAAGTGTTTTATCTTGGATTCAGCAATGGAAATCCGATCTGTACAACCCTGTGCTGTACTATAAAATGCAAGGAGAAGAAAACAAAAAAAAAATTAAAAACGGATGATTTTATAATAATTATTCAAACGGAGTCTCAAAAGTATGTGTTTCAGCGATTCGCCAAGAATGGATTGTGTTGTGATTCTACACATGGAACAACAGGCTATGATTTTGTTCATTAGTTCTTAACGATCAGCATATTTTTGTTTAGTGGAGATATTGAAAGAGACGTGGCAGCATATGTACAACAAGCAAGTACTCCAATATGATAATGTGTGATACATTTCAACAATGGTTTCACTGGTAAATTCAAGATCACCTACGTATGTCATGTTTTTGTATTTAAATTATGAAAAAGTAATAGTTACATTTATATTTTAAAATGTTTCAAAGTCTCATGCGAAAGAAGAATGGTTTTGCAAGAAATGTCAGCAAAGAACATGAAAAACTATACTTCTTACTTTATTTTATTTTATTTTATTGTACATATATGCTTTAGGTAATATTTGGTTATGTTAGGTTATGTTAGGTTTTTTTAGTATTTTTTTACCTGCCTGCAATTGATTAAAAGAAGAAGAAAATGTTTTACTGTGTTTTAATACATTTTACAGCAGTAGAATACTTACTATCACAAAAACATATTTGTATTCATATTGTTGTTTACGGCTTCATTTATTTTTCAAAAAATCCTTAGCGCTATACTGGCGTTACGTTTCACATATCATACAGTAGCATATACTATATATATACTGTATATGCTCAAATATATGCATTTTTGGTCGGAGCATCTGCGGTATTTAACGTCATGTACGCTTTTATTTATGGTGATGACTTCGATGCTATTCTTGCAGCTGTCGAAGACAACCTTTTAGAGGAAGATAAAGAATTATCTGTTCCTGTAACAGATATTGTTGATGAGGTTGTTGCTGATTCCATAGAAGAGGGTTTTAAATGTGATCTGTGCGAAAAAATATGCAAGACATCAAGAGGTTTAACCAGACATAAAAATAGCAAGCATGGCTCTACTTCTGTGGCTGAACCTCATCACCAAGTGCCTGAAAATAAATCACACCCTCTATAATTGAAGAAATATATCGGAGAATGTGCTTCCAAGCTAGCTCTAGATGAGTGTTATAGTGAAGAAACAAGAAAGGGGTTTTTGATGTTTCAAAAGCCAAAACTAGATGATGCTAGATACACCTTCAGTCAGGGTAAACACCTAATTAGGTGGCATGACCTAATTAGGTGAGTCGTTTAGTTAGGCGACGTGATGTAGTTTAATTAGGCTACCCGTAGTCTAACTAGGCGAACGAAAACTTTATGTTGTTGATACGTCGAAATCATTGCGTCTTATTTGCATCGCGCATTGGTAACTTATGGCCAAACCTCGTGTGGCACTATTTGTTTTAAATAATGGATTTCAGCCATTCACGCCGTAGGGAAAAAATAAATATGGCGGACGAAAACGTCACCTAAATAGGCGACACTTAACCCAATTAGGTTATATATTTCATTTTAACATAATTCTTAGTTGCGCGAACATATTGAGGCACGAGTGACAATTTAGGAATCATGGTCGCGTAGACTATCCAATCTGAACAAAGATTTTTTGCGATTTTTTCTTGGGAATGTGTGAAAAGCCATTAAATATTGTAATGTCTTAACTAGGTTACATATGGCCTAACTAGGCTACAATGAGTCGCCTAAATAGGTGGTATGCTCTAATTAGCCTACCGTCGCCTAATTAAGTGTTTACCCTGACTGACCTTTGAATTTATTAAAGATGTTGTAGCCAGTTTTAAAAACAATAGCGAAAAATTTTGGTTCAGAATGGATGCCCACCTAACAGGTTCAGTTGTTATGGTGATATTGCAAATGTATCTCCAGGTATAAATTTTTCACCAAAGGAAAAGCAAATTATTAAATATCTTGCAGGATATGTTTTTGGAACACTTTACAGACGTATACGTAGATCGAAACAAAGTCGTAGTATCTTGAATCTGCAAAGCATACATCTACTTATTGCTGGTAAATCAACTGACCAGGAACACGATACCGAAATCAATACACTAGTTCGCTTAAAGACAGAGGCGGCTTATGGACAGTAACATCAGAAGTTTTTGAAATATTTTCCATAGTTGAATCCCATTTCCGCCAAGTCTAGCACCACGCATAGAAGTATTGACAGTAAAAAATGGTATCATATCTCATGAATAATGCAAGAATTTTATGCAATTACAACAAATTAAAAAATGCTTCAACTGAAGAAGTTAGTAAAGAGATAGCTTTGAATTTACTGGAACATCTTATCATGTTGTATATTCGTGTTCGTGTATATTCACTTGTGAAGGATAAATGTCAACGGCACAATGTTAAATCAAAGGCTAAAAAATCACAATCGTTGCGAACTGAAGTAAAAAAACCATCAAGCACTTTGGATCATGGATATTAGTCTTGAACAACAGACTATAAACTTGTTAAAACAGCTATTTTTATAGCTACAAACTTATAAAAAACATTATTTTGGAAAGAATGAGAAGTACACGGAAATATTCATCTCTTAAAAGTAAGTATTTTTGTATGGAACTTACACATTCAGTTTATTGTGTGCTGCAAAATACTACCTTCAGAATAATGTTGGATAAATATTTTCCCAATGGGACTCAAAAATTTATGTGGAACTTATATTTGTGAATACTTGCCCACAGAATTTTCTAATCATACTCATCAGAACCATAAAAACAGAGTAAGGTGAAGCCAGTAATAATGTTTTTTAAGATGTGTGGCTATAAAAATAACCGTTTTTTGTGTGCTGCTTCTTCTTTGATTTGTTGATATTTTTAACTGAGTGGCTATAGATATTATAAATTTGATATTGTTTAGGAAGACTCCATAGTAGCACACGGACATTAAACTGAAGACTTGTATCAACATAAATCTCATACTTTGGTACCATATGAATATCATCATTGCAATAAAATTGAACACTGTTTTTTGAATAATTATAATGCCACTCGGCAAGTCTGAGATTTTGAATACGGGAAGAAAATTCAGAAAGTGATTGATAACATTCAAAATATTCAGGTGTTTTAATTTCTGGAGGTGGATGTTGAGCTCTCTGTAATAAGTTGACTGTGATGATTCCTTGGTTTTGTTATGGTTGAAGATGAAGGAATGCTTTTAAAGGGTAAATTGAGACAAGGCAATTCACCAGGATTCAATGTAACTCTGCTCTCATGACGATAATATTGATTTTCATTAAAATGAAGATCCTTTTATTTGCTATTCTGTCACGAAGTGCTTTATCAACCACACGATCTTTGGTGACAATAGCTGTCAATTTTTTCCTCCACCGTGAATCAAACGTATTATCACTAGTTGGGAAAATAGCTATTCCCTTGTACTTAGCTCTTCGTGATACTGTACAGCCAAATATTGAACAATTATCTCCAGGCATATCAATAAAAAAATCAAAAATCAAATTGAATTCTTTGTTTATACAACAAAAACGAGTAATCTGAACCAGAAAAACCGCCATTTCTATTTTAGCGTGCCTGTAGAAAACTGGGTTCTAGTTTAATTACGGCCACAAAAGGATCAAAACAATACTTCTATTATCTCTTTTTCTTATGACTATGATTCTGCTAACATGATTCACTGTATGTATATTGACCGAATATAAATTTGAGACCTTTGTTTGAGCTACTGCATTTGAAATATTTGCATCTCAATATTATCTATACTCCTGGATTAATATGATACATATCTTAGATATATTGAGTATACGAATCTTTGAGTTGGGGGGAGATTAGGAGATTTTCTATTAAGGTGCCTGTCGCTGCCTTGCCGTTCCCTAGCCCTGCCTTGTTGATTCCTCTTCCTGTTTCCTTGCCTGCCTTTGCCTACCCTTCCTATGCCTTTTCTGGTGCCTGCCTTCTATGCCCTTGCCTGTGCCTCTATGCCTTGCTGATTCCTCTTCCTGTTTCCTTGTCTGCCTTTGCCGTGCCCTTTCCTTGCCGTGCTTAATGCCTTTGCCTTGCCAACCTCTCCGCATCACTTTCTATATTGATTCTTTAAGCGTGTTTATTTAGCTCAATAAAGTAGAACACTGTTCAACTCTTTTTTTGCGCTCAGGCAGGACCATTCTACTTCGTACAGCGGCAATTTCTTTCGACTGCGCATGCACCAATTACATCATAGGTAGATTTTTCCCCAGCGCGGAATATTTTCTTTTTTACAATATAGATGACTCAAGTATTTTGATATTAATAAATAGATCACAGAAAGTAAAAAATATATTCCGCTTTATCGAAACCGGCCTTAAAATAGAAACCACACCCGCGTCGCAAAAGAACGGAAAGACTTTGTAAACGTTCCAATTTTGTACGGAATAAATCAGTGCAATGTGAGTATTGTAAAGTGTTGACACAGAACATTGCACAAACACAACAGGATACAAATCAACAACGAAACGTTCCCGAAGACGCAACTTCATCTCAACATCATTTTGCTGATGCTCCAGAGAAGTTTTATTGGAGTAATGTTAAAGGAAGTGAAGCAGTCAATGACATCGAGGAATGTTACAGCAGAATTGTTTATTGGAAACGAAACTTGTTTCTGCTGCCTAATGGAAACGCAGGTAAATCCTACATACGTGAGACCACAAGATTGCTCAATGCGTGGATTGAAAACACACCTTTAAGAGCTATAGCATTAGAAGCTATACATATCATGCCTGCTCTGCTGCTGCAAAAACCATCGCAAGCATCGAAATCTAAGGAGCACGCAGAAGCATTAAACAGACGTCTAACACAATGGTTTAAAGGAGATTTTATGAGCTTAATGGATGAGGCACAGACGATTCAAAGCCGACTACCTAAAGTAATAAAAAAGCAAGATATTGCAGTTATTTCAAGGAAGTTCCGGAACCATATGCAAAAAGGAGATGTTCATAAAGCGATTAATGTGGTGACGAACAATATGTCTGGAGGAATACTTCCTTTGAATGACGAAACTCTTGAAATGCTACGACAAAAACATCCTGAAGGAAGTGAATCATACGAAGACACGCTGATACAAGGTCCGATCAAATCAGTTAATGCCGTTGTATATGACGTCATATCTATTGAACAAGGACTTTAGAAATTAAAAAGAAGCCCTCTCCCTCCCCTTTCTCCTTCCCCTGGTATTGGAGGAGCCTCCAAATACCCTAGCAGGAACAGAGTTAAAGAATCATTCCAAATTGTTAACTTACCAGTCATCTTACAATATAGGTAAGTTTTTAAATGATATTTGTTGTTGGCCTTTCCCCAGATTTTTTTCTGTTAAAACCGAACTTTTTTGAAAATTGCAATTTTATCACAGTCGATAATTATGACTTCTAACACTGCGTGGTATCATTTTCACTACTCAGATGTTTTTTCTAAAGGATTGTTTCCATTTGTCTGCAATTTCCATTATAAGGCAAAAGCTTTTTTGCTGACGCATACGCACTTAGATCAAATCTCTAATTTTGTCAGAGTGTGTTGACGAAGACATGATAATGCGAGCAGCGAAGACAACAAAAGGCGGCTCTGGAATGGATGCGAATGGATGGATCAAAATCATAGCGTCTAGAGTTTATGGCGACACTGGAACAGATTTACGGAAAGCGATAGCTAAGTTTGCAAGAAGACTTTGCCATGAAGAAGTAAACGATAATTCTTTAGAGGCGTATTTAGGATGTCGTCTTGTGCCTTTAGACAAGAACCCTGGTCTTAGACCTATCGGAGTAGAAGAGGTTTTAAGACGCATTATTGGAAAAGCCGTGATGTACGCATCAAAGAATGATGTTATTGAATCTTGTTCAAAAATTCAGATGTGCTCCGGTCATGAATCTGGGTGCGAAGCTGCTATACATGCAATGAAAGATGCATACTCTAGTGAAGAAGCCGAATGTGTCTTATTAGTTGATGTTGCAAATGCCTTCAATAGCTTGAACCGTAGTGCAACACTTCATAATACCAAGATCATTTGCCCGATTCTAGCAACATACATCAACAACTGCTACATAAAGCCTGCGAGACTTTTTGTGATTGGTGGAACTGAACTGAGTTCAAGAGAAGGTACCACTCAAGGCGACCCGTTGGGGATGGCCATTTACGCAATAGGACTCACACCATTACTTGATAGAATGAAAAACATTGCTGTTATTGACGTCTTGCTGAGTTGATAGCAGATAAACGTGGTATACCAACGTCTATCGCTATGACGTTTGTCAGAACGAAAATATGCTTTTCGTTACTCCGATCGACATTGCTATGCCTGCGTGGATCAAGATCATTGCGGCGGGATGTTAACATATCTGATATCGACATGTCTTTGACCAACACACTATCGGAAATAAGGGAATTCCGATAGCCGAAATAGTATTATATATATATTATATATTTTGAGCGGCGGTTTCTCGCTATAGAAATAGTCCAAAACAAAATTATATAAAATAACGTATGTTTGAATTTTCAAGGTATCAAGCCGAATAAACGGATGATACTATGTAATTTTATAATTTCTAAGAATTATGCTTAATTGTAACATGGGCCAGCAAGCAAAAAAAAATCTACCAATCATAGCAAAGAAAATAAATCAGTGCAAGATGGTGCCAACAACAACAATAAACAATGTTGCTAGTTACAGCTAACAGCTTCAGCGACTGTTGCTCGGTTATTTAATAAAGATTTTTTAATGTAAAGGCTTGGTTAACATATTTTCGTTGATCTAAATAATCTTTAGATGTCAATAAAATGTGAAAATCGTAAACTAGAAAAAATATTGGAGTCCTTATAACTATATATATAGCTAGCTAAAGTTTTTGTGAAATAAAAGTTATAATTATGGAAGAAGTATATGAAGTGTCTTCTTCAGATGTGGTCATAAATCACGAAAAAGACTTTGAAAAGGTGCTGCAAGACTTACAAATTGAAATTGAAAATAATAGCTTTCTTGGTAAGAAGGAACCATTTCAAGGTATCAGGTAAAGTACCATTCCAATACACCATTTTAAACAAATAAAACAATGCAGGGGTTAGGCAGACCAGTTTTAGGTTTCTTACAAATTCTCAACTCAGGTATAAAAAGGGTTACATTTACTAACCAATATATATAGCTAGCTATATACCTATAGATTTTTTCTAATTTCTTATGTTTTCATGAGGTTTGTTGTATATATATCTTATTTCTTATAGATGTAGCACAATTGAAATATAACACAGCAGAAGGCATTTTTTACTTTTCCACCTTATTTTAACTCTTGCATGAGACCATAAGAACAAGTGCAACATCTATATAATAATACGGAGAGTGTGTCTGTTTGTCTGTGACAGGCAAAGTTGATGTGTTTATTTTCCTTTGATGTTGCCGAAAAAGTTATGTCTAATATGTTAAATTTTCTGACGTTACGGCGCGACGTATGTCCTGTTGCCTAAGTGGATTTTTCCACGGGTCTTTATTGATATGAAAAGATATGATCCTACACATTTTCTTGATCAGGGTTTCGAGATCTATAAGATGAAGGCAACGTTTTAACTTGTACATAGGGATGATAAGAAAAACTGTCCTTTATCTGTTAAGCGATGTCACAGTTGTCAAAGATTGTTCACTAAGTTGGATTGTGTTCTTGTTAAAACAGAAGGTGATAGGGACTATACCAATAAGCAAGGCAAACAAGTGAGTTATCATGGAAATGTATACATTCATTATCTTCGCTTATGTCTTGTGGAATTCAAGCAAAACTTCAAGTTCAGTATGATAACTGTGTTGCGTGTAACATTGCAGCATTTACCATCAGGGTCAGAGAAAAAGTTCATTGACACTGGCTGTTTATTGGAGTAAATTTTTGTAACACATTCTTTTGTTCCTTTTTTCAGTTTCTTTTCATATTGTTCGTATTATATTAGTTACTTTTCATATTGTTCGTATTATTTTTCATGTTGTGATATGCGTTTTTTTATCGCATGTTTTTTGGTTTGTTGATACTAATGATTCATTTCATGATTCTATGATATTTTGAAGGTCTGTTCTTTACTTTTATATCTCTTGCATTGTTTTTCTGTCTCAATGTGATTGCAGTATCTAAAGACAATAACATTAAAAAACAGGTCGAGTTCTTACATGTTTTCTCTAGAAATAGTTTTTAGGTAGATGTTTTCATACTACTCAAGATGTACATAGTTTTTTTGCAGATATATATTTTTTAGTTGTTCGCATCTCCTATCTTCTCCTTTTTTTTAATTCTCGCGTTCTATGCATACTCAGCGTTTTTTTACAGAAGACTATAAACAATACTCTCAAAGCAACATTTGCGAAAATAAGTACACTTTAAAAGAGTAGGAAGGATAAAGCTCCATTGAATTTATACTAGGCATCATGTTCAATAACCTTGTACCAAGTGGCGAAAAAAATTCTACTGTGTTTAAAAAATACCATTTTGCGAAAGCCACTTCACTTCCTGGCTGTTATTAGGTTGTTCTGTCTGTCCCCGGCTTGTTCTCGCATTGTTCCGTTTGTTCTTGGGTTGTTCCGGGGTTGTTCAGCTTGTTCTTGGGTTGTTCCGCTTGTTCTTGGGTTGTTCCGCTTGTTCCGTGTTTTAGTAACGACGATAACTTCAGCATAGGAAAATATAAAGAGAGGTACAATTTCTAAAAAAATTTTTGGGCGTTTTGAAGGGCCATTGCTATTTTTCCATTGTCATTTTGCCTAAGTGGATTTTTCCACAGGCCTTATCGGCTAGTTTATATGAATAAAACTAAATTAGGTAGCTTCAATATAACGCTGGAGGCAACCTTTAATATGTATATCTTGTTCTTATTCCTTACCCCTCCTAACAAGGATGCTTCATCAATAATGTTATTTCATCATCTTAATTCTTAGCTTAGCTTAATTCTTTCTTTTTGATTTCTTTTCTTTTGCTTTTTATTGATGTGTTCTTTACTTTAGCTTTTGACTCCTTTGTTTTTGTGAGTAATCTTAACAGGCTTTACCTTTAATGTCTGAAGTATTTTTATCACCACTGTCATACATTTTGATATTGTACTGTAAGCTCTTATTTGCCATTAAACATTTGAAATAATGAATTACGATTCGAACGTTTAAGAATTCAAAGTGAGAAAAATTTGCAAATAACAGATACAACACCCCTACAATCCAGTCCAACATGCAAAATCACATCTTTGCGTCAGAAAATGTTGGATCGAATTTTATTCTGGAGCAAATTTCATCCAACGTCATTCAGCATGATTTTCTTCCTATTCGGAAATTTTAAAATTGCTCAAACTGAAATAGCTCTGGCCTTACCTTGCCAATTGTTTCTTGGAGGTATCACAAAGGTAGCCCAGAGTGTTTGCAGCATCATTTGACCTACGGAACTCTAGAGAACATACTTATGTGGACATTGAACCCATGACTTCTTGGACATAATTCAAACGTACCAACTGAGCTACCCATCCACAAACAAGGCATTCCTGCAGATTTTAAGAATCAGAATATTTGGAAGATTTGAGTTAAAGAAAGCAAAATTGAGATAGCTCTGAAACATTTGACTTACATGTACCTTTTTTTGTGTTAACAAGTGTTAAAAGCATAGGTTTTTTAACTTTAAAATAAATGCAAGCCTTAATACTTGAATTTTCTTTAAAAACACTGAACCCTGCAAAGAACTCTATATCTTATAGTCAGAAATTTTCACAACATTTTAATTTCGCGATAATTTTGGGACAATTTCGCAATTTTTATTTTAGAGATTTGTTGCCTTGAATTTTTTTCGCAACATTTAATTTTCGCGAATTTCATAGAGTTGAGGAAAACAAAGATTTTTTAGTACGTTTTTCTACTCTAATAATGACGTCTGTAAAAGGTCAATGTTATAATCAATAAAGTACGATATAAAGAGTTATGTAATAAACTTTATGTCAAACCCAAAAACGAAGAAATTATAGATTCCTTTATGGTTAAGGCCTTTGAACCTGAACTGCTGGTACCACCAGTGCCTAAAAGAAGAGGCAAGAAAAAAGGCGAAACACTCTTGTTGAAGAAAAACCATCCCTTGACATTAGACAATTTTTTGTCAACAGGCCTCGTGAGGAAGTTGGTCACAGTGATAACGGGAATGAGAACACTGTTGATTTTTAACATTTACAGAATCTGTTATAGTAATAGACTGATTTTCATTTGTTCTATTGTCTTAATTATATCTCATCCCTATGTTATATAATGTTTTTATTTAAGACTTTCCCGACCTTTAAAATCAGTCTCGCCTTTTACCTAGGAAGCAGAGGTCTTGTTCTTCATTTCAGCCGGAATAGGTTGAAAATCATGGTCAAAACACACCTCCATAGGAAAATGTCGAAATGAAATCCCATACTGTCTTTTAGACCCATGTCCCGACCTCTTCTGGCCTTTGGTATCTGGTTAGGAATGTCACTAGGGATAAAAGAATTAAAACTGAAGAGGTTTCATAGTCGTAAGAGTTAGACGGAAAAGTTTAAAAAGAGAGGAAATTTCATAAAAAAGGAGATCAATGATTTTTAACACAAAATGCCATTTAGGTTATCAGGCAAATAAACTGCCTTCTAAAATTGTGTTTATAAGTACATTTCTTCCTTAATTTTCCCGGGTTTTATCAAACTGGGTATCACCAGAATTATTTTGTTGCGAAAATTTTTAGTTTTTGGTTTTTATTTTCGCGATTTCGTCAATTAAATTTTTTTCGCGGCATTTTAATTTCGCAAAAATGCCCAAAAATCGCGAAAATCATGAAAATTAGTTGTCGCAAAAATTTCTGACTATAAGGTACTGTTACCCTGACTATTTTTTACCTTGATTTTTTCAACTTGTCTGTTGAAAACATTTTGTGCGTGTATTTTTTTGCGTACTAGTAAAGGGTTTTTCAAAAAATGTAATTTTAAAGAATTTTACATAATTCTCATTTTTAGCTCTGTTCCAGTACCAAAGGATGTTAAATATTTTCGCAATGAGCGCAAAATTGCAATCAGAAATATTCTTAAGGCAAGTATATTATGTAGGTGTCTAATAAATTGTTTATAAAATTTGCTGAAAATATATGCATAAACTTGCGTAGGACTTTAGCACCAAAATGTTAAGAAATTCTTTTTAATTGTCACTTTTGGGAAACATTTATTTATTGCACCTACAGGTTAGAGAAGCCAGCCCTTTACAAAATCAATCTGTACTAATGAAAGAACAACTAGATGCCTGCATGAATCGTGAATATACAACAAAATCTCTTCCACTTTTATTGCATCAGGTGGGCATTCCATAATGAATTTAGTTTTTTTTTTTTTTTTTGCATTTTGCACAAAAAAATGCTACCTATAGTTTTTTTTACTCCTGACCTATCAATTAACTCATTTCAATTATAAAATTGCTTCTAACAAGTCTGTGTACACGAAGCTTGATATTGGTACACAGTGGCCCCCACTAGTAGAACTGTTATGTACAAAAATAAAACATTATGAAGGGTTTTGTTTTTTTATAATTGATCATATCTGCTGAATTCACTTCATTACAAAGGAATCCTATTTTATACACAACATATTAAGGAAACCTTTTTGGCTGTATTGATAATTTTCTTGTTGTCAAAGAAATTATAAAACTATAAACTACAGATTACTGAATTTGCTAAAACACATCTTTACACAATTTCTAAAACATCAACATTTGATTTTATCAAGCAAATCAATGCAATACAAACACAAAGACTTAAAAAGCAAGATAAGCTGTACTTAAAGCTTTTTACATCCAAGACCTTGATTCACCTCTAAAACTTTCTAAAAAAAATTCAAAAAAAATGCACTTAAGGCCTTTTAGACTTTTTTAGTTTAGTGGTTACGAATGACCTTGGAGTACGATAAAGATGTGAGCTTAGCTCATATATGTTGAATTTATTTTAGCACTTCGTTACTCAAGTTAAAGAGTTTCTTTTATGTATTCACCTACACAAAATCCGTTGGGCAAGATTTTGTGAGCATACAAAAGAGATGGAAGCTATATATCCGGAATACCAAAAGCGCATGAGGTAACAATTTATATCCTGAACATCTGATCCGTATTGAAAGTGATGTTATTGTACACTTTAGCGCAACCTGTGTAATAAAGGTATATGCCTTGAATTAGCTAAAAAATGCTTAGCAGCCCTTAGATTTCATATCTGTTACCTTTTTCCTCACTTAGCAACCTCTAACGTACCTCACAGAACATCAAGTTTGTGTTGAGTTTGCTATTCTCACAATGAGTTAAATCAATTAAACAAATCAAGCATAATTTTTAAGAGAGAGTTCCTAGCCTGAAGATAAAAGTCACAATCAAGGCAAATTAAAAATGTATTCATTGGAGCTGATATTGTCATCAGCCATTGTCTCTACAAGAATATTGATGATCACGAAGGATGCCATCAGGGGCGTAGCCAGAAAAAAATCTGAAATAGGCTTAAATGGAAACAAAAAACAACCTGGTTTGCAGACGTTTTAGACCTTGATAACAGAAACGGAACAATGCTGCAACTCCGCATGAACACTTTAAATAGAAAACAAGAAGCCCTGCTTCATTAGCCTGTGAGATTCTAAAATTTGAAGTAGATCTTTAAAACGGAGAATAATGGGGTAAACAAATCATTTAGTAAATACAACTTAATAAGTAAAAAATTAAAAATAATTTTTTTACATATATATAGTATTCTAAAATAATAGTAAAAACTTTAACTGGATATTTTCAATACTCATCTGGAAAATTCTGGAAATTCTAGGATCAAATCTTTTCGAATATAATAACTTCTGGTTCAAGTTCAATTTCAATGAATTATTATTCAATTAATTTAGCAATAAATCCGCATTAGCATTTGAATATTTCAGTTTTTACTCTCTCGTTAACGATTTATTGAAAATGCTGATGGTGCATGGTTTGATAACAGCTGATCTAAAAAAGAAAGTAGTTTTAAAAATGAGAAACATGAATACAATTTTGCCATAAACTGAATTAACACCAGGTTGTTTCATTATTGTCTTCTTAACCTCTCTTTGCCTTTATGATTTGAAGAGGGAGATTATTAAAAAGATACAAATCAATGCCATGTGATGCACAAGTTATAGTATATATATAAATATATGTATATGAATTGGGTAAATAATAGTAATAATAATAATAATAATAAGCAGGCGATACATGACTTTAAAACCTGTGGACGATATATACAGGATGTATTTTGTTGAAATTGATTAATATTGACTTCAACAAATTTTATTGTTTATTATCCAAATTCTAGAATTTGAATTTTTTTTTGGGAGAGTCTGATTAGTTGCAGTTTTTCATTTTGAAGAAAATAATTGGTCATTGTTTTGTTTGACAAATTCCAAAAAGTTTCAAAGTGACAAATTGAATTCAAAAACAAAAACAAATTGAAACAAAAAAGGTAAACACAGAATTACATGGTGACCACAGAAAATTAAAATGTAAATTCTGGGACATTTCAGGATTTTCCAGGACAAAATTGTTTGATATTCCAGGACAATTCCAGCACAAATTGCTAACCTTAAAAATCACAAGCCTAATAACACTTTTGGAGAAACAAGCAATTTTTTGAGATGCATGAAATGCAACTTAGAAATATTGTGTGACCACTAGAAGCCAGATATGTTACAGCATTTTAAAAACTTCGTTTTAAATTAACCCTTTCAACTTTGTGATCTGCAGGTTGGGGTTCCACGATGTGGAGTCTTAAATTTGCCCACATATTTCTGAAGGAGGTAAGTCATTTTCCTATTTGAAAAATATAATTGATTTCATGCTAGAACCCAGTGATAAGATTTGGTCTTAGACAGAGAAGCAGGGATAAATACCGAAGTTATTTAGAGTGGGAATATATAAAGAGGATAAAGAAAAAGTAACAGTGCCCTCGGGGTGTTTGAAGCCTCTTCATTAGTTCATGAAGATATAAAAGATTATGTGACCCCTCAAGGATAATATTTTAAACTAAAATATACTTAAAGAAACAGTTATCTGTGACATAAAAGGAGTCACATTTCAATAGATTTCGTTCAATAGTTCAAAAATAGCCATTTTTCTGGGAATTGTAGCCGATTTATTTATGAAGTTACAGTGAGTGAAGTGTTGTAGCTGGACTAACTTTACCTTACTTAGATATGTGAATTTACTTTATTTCATGTAAAAACCCACTAAAATAATTTTCTTCTTGTCTGGAGGATTAGTTTTCACAGGTATTAACGTTTTATGAATGTCTCTGAATAAAAACTCATTGAAAAATATACCTTATGGTCATCCAATAAGTTAAGTCTAGAGCATATTGCACTTAAAGTAGTTTTGGTCTTGTAAACAAACTTTTTTGATCATATTGATTAGTTAAAACAAACACATGCAAACAAAATGTTACAGTAGGTGGCTACACAATGCAAACTTTATTTCTGGGATCTTTCAATAATATCAACAAAATTTGAATGTTAATTTCCTGAGAATTTTTTGGACTAAAATAGAAAATAGGATAAAAAATCAAAATCAATTGTTTTTCTCAATAAGCAAAGCTACCATAATGGTCTTCTAGAAGGTAATAAGCAGGTAACCACCAGTCTCCACAGAACCACCACAAAACAAGCAGAGAACCACCAGTCTCCGTAGAAAAATTGATGAGACAAAACAATATTTGACCCATCCATCATCAGAATAGCGATCGCTGTAAATACACACTCCATGCCTTAAAAAAATGAAAAACTGCCAAATTTCTGTAGAATTTTCTATCCCGTGCCTTATTTCTGGTAATTTCGAGAATAACTTAGTAGTATACACTATATTTGGTTAAATAATATCCAAATTATATCGTTCCGGGATTAAAAAATCACAAGTCATTCTGTTTCCTTTCAGTTTACTCTGCAACACAGGAATAACAAACCAACATTTCAATGTTTTTTTCAATCTTTTTCAATCTTTTTAATAATTTCAATCATGAATGCTAATAATTACCATGGTGATAAATAACAATAATAGCTAGAACATAGAATTTGGAAGAGTGCGGAGTGTTTCAACGGTAATACGACGACCACCTTTTTTAACATGAATTTTTATGAAATGAATAAAAAAGATCAACTTTTTGTATTGTGATTTTTTTTTACGTAGAATAAAGTTTAACACTTTGAGAGTGGTTTTTAAAATTGACTTTTACGAGGACCGTTAGTTCATGTAGGAGGGACACGAAATAGCCAGTGGAAAGTAGGTCTTCAACTGATGTGTATTTAGTTAGCTTTGTGCTCTCACTTTGCCGTGGGAGTTTGATATTGGAATTATTTATTTATTGGTGGTTCTGTGATAGTATTGCTGGCTTGCTGTTGACTCTCTGGTCATTCTACAGAGACTGATGGTTCTCTGCTGGTTCTGTGGTGGTTCTCTGGAGACTGATGGTTACCTGTTTTAGTTATTACGGTTCTAGAAGCTTCCTTAAAACATAAGAACTTTTAAAATTTTAACAATCGCTATGACATCTAATTCATTGATTATGGGAAGCCCATGAAAAATCAATTAAAAATGATGGCTTATGATGTAAATTAAAAAGGTTTAGGAAACCTCTAGCTATTAACTACTACTTGCAAAAATTCTTTAAGCAACCTTTGTAAAAAGATTTAAATATTCGGAATTGCAAACATTTTTCTTAACATGATTACTTTTCAGGACAACTCCAGGACATCTTTATATTTTCCTCAAAACTCCAGGATTTTCCAGGAATTTCCAGGACAAGTGGATTTTTCTAGGATTTTCCAGGAATTACCAGGCCCGTGGTCACCATGACTTAATAAATTTGTCGGTTTTCTAAAATCGATGTATAATTATCCTGCATCAGCTAACTATGTATTCTGTTAAGGCTAATTATCGGTTCACCCTTATTGTTTGGTGCAAGCAACAATAAACTTTTGTCACGCTTTGACAACTTTTCTGCAGAAGATATAAAAAAAATCCTGTGATGAATATCTTTTTATCTGATAGAAGTAGCTTCACAAAGTGTCGTTTGGAAGTTATTTTAGCCCCCTTTTTTCCCAAAAAACAGGAGTTGGGTGTCCAGCCCCTCCTGAAAAAATTACGCAAAGCAGGACAAAGGTTTTTTGTTGCTGACGAGTGAAGAAAAAAAGGCACTCTTTTGTGTAGCTAGCTTGATAACTAGTAAAAAGTCAGCACCAATCAAAGAGATCCAAATCGGCACCAAATTGAGATAGCTAGCCAGCACACTTTTCCCACTTATATATAAATTAATTCTTACCTGATAAAATGCATGAATTTAAAAAAATAGTATTTAGCTCCTTAGCTAGCTACGTTAATAAAGCTACTACGACATAGTGGTCATAGTAATGAAAACGCATAGCTATTATAAAACAAAAAAAGATAAACATAAACAACTCACTTTGATGTAATTGCACAACTAACCTTCTTTGATTTCACATAGACAGGAAGGTAGTACTCTGCATGGTAATTTCTTCGGATAAAACCAAAAGTAAGTTGTTTTTGCAACACCTAGGTAGATGGCAAAGCAGAATTTCATATACCCTTTTTAATTAATTCACCGTATATATGAGGTAGCTCATCAAAATTTTCATTTTCGAAAACAAACTTTACACGCTCTCTCAAGCTCTTGAGAAGGGAAAGAATACTCTGCATGCCCTACTGATATTTATACCTACAAGCCTTAAATACATAGAAACTATTTTGACAGGTTTGTTCAAGACTGTGTGACCAAAAACAGGTCAGACCAGTATAGGTTGATTCTAGTTAACAATAAAAGCCTCACGGGTAACCTAGAGACAAGACTGGCTGACTTCAGACTTTATGACTAAAAATAGGTCAGGCCCACATAGATTGATTCTAGTCAACGGTGAAAACCTCACAGGATAACCTAAAGCCAAGACTGGCTTTAGACTGGTGAGGTCAACATTAGGTAGATCCAATACGCGTTATAAGATAGTCAATAACAAAAATTAGCGAAAACAAGGGGGAATTTTAATCTTCAGATTCCTGATAAATTTGACAGAATTCGATTTCGATCCTCGGTATTTTTTTACTAGGTCACATAACAGGGTGACCTAGTCTAAATCCGCGTCTCGTCTTGAGTCGTAGCTGACCACAATCAGTATAAAAAATTGAAATATTTCTCTTTAATAAATTGGTAAAGGCTTATAAGAATAGCTTCATTCTGTACATCTGCTGTCTAGCTACAGAGGAAGGCTAGCTAACTGAAAACTTGAATGTGCTTTCTCTTTTCTTTCGTGAAGCTCTATACAAGTTAAAGCTAAATACGACTCCACACTTGAGAACAACATCATGCTTTCTTCACCTTCACAACTTCGCTGACCTTGTTTTCATTTTTGACTTTCTCGCATATTTTTTATAGCCATAAATAGAGTGAATTTCAACATATCTACGAAATTTACTAGCCAATAGGATGTGTCCAAAATTACTATAAATGGAAGACACATGACCACACATAGGCATAACTGTGGCATGTAATCTGCAAAATAGGCTATCTGCGAAACAAAGTAGACATTCAACACTTCTGTAAAACAAACTGGATGCTGCTAAATCCTGCGAAAACGGCGTGCACGCGCAAAGCCTATGTGCCACCCCAGGAGAAGATTTGCTTGTGCGGATGCGAACTCTGTGCACTCCCGTCCGTGTATGTTGGTGGGGAAAGTGGAAAAGTGAAATGTGGGATGAAAAAAATAGGTCAGTCGATTGCACATCCCGACTAGTACTGGCTATGCCATGGCCATATATTGTTAGGGTCACAATGTTTAAAATTATATTAAAAGTCATGATCTACGATTATCATGGGAAAAATTCCAATGCTAGTGCAGTGTCGGTGGCAAATATTGGGTTATTAGCAACCAGCGTAGCATCTTGAGGACCAGGAGGCCCTTACCTTTAGCAACTCAAAGCTTGACCACGAAAATTGGGTTGCTTGTAAAAAATTGAGTATATAAAATTTTATTTTTATTATTCAAAGAAAGTTTTATTTTCTTATTATAGTGAAATAACAAAAGAATACTATGACGCTTTGGAAAGATCTAAACGTCTCTCAAAAAGTCGTGAAGCTTTGTTATTGAATACAGATATGCCAAACTCTACAATAAAACCTGAAGATCTTGTTATCTACACAAGGTGGCTGGTTTGCCACTTTCATTCCATGAAAAAAATCCAGTCATTTTTTAAGGTGTGTATGTATATATACATTTTTTCTTTTTGTTTACCTCTTGTTCAAGTTGGGTGCTTAACACCCGTTAAGCTATATATATTTGCAGGTCAGAAAAAAAATTGTAAATCTCAAGACTTTTTATGTATTCACCATTACGGCGCTGTTCATAAACACATTTGTAAGGATTTCTGCAAATAAAAATAGTGATGATGAAGTTACGCAACCTCGTTTCCAACGCCTGTTGTCTCTTTTATATCGAAACGGCGAGAGGAACATCTCTTTGTCTAGATATGAAAAAAGAGTAGGTGCTGCTGGGAAGTTATTTTCTTACTGCTTGGCTGAAATAAGCTAAGGTAAAAACAACCCCCTACAAAACAATAGTCATAAGAAAAAGAGATTCTGGTGAATCGCGCGGCTCTATTGTTTATGTTTTTGTTAGCAGAATATACCTGGTACCCAGTGCTTTGACTGCACGCTCGTGTTGAAAAATGGCGCATTTTAGTGGTTAGTTACTGTAAACATAGGATTAACAAACATTTAAACAGAATTATTTTCAACATGCCTGGCGAAAATTAAACTCGTTATTAAACTTGTTTTGTGGCTGACGATGTTTCGCATTTCGGTGTATTGTGAGTCCCCGTTGTGTTTTGCATGTTTTGGAGCATATATCACAGGAAAAACAGTTTTCAGAAGGGTCGTCAACTATTTCTTCAACAATTTCGGATAATTCTTTAGTAAAATCACGATTTTTCTTTAATAAATCTTCATCAATAACAGCCAAGATTGCATCAAAATCATCTTCACCAAAGAAATCCTCCTCAAGGGCAGCCATTATTGATAATTCCGTGCAGTCTTAAACCGGCTACCCCGATTTAAGAAACATATCTGCTTGTGAACAATAGGAACACATTATGGACGGTCCGGAATTACCAGACTATCTTTTTTTCTTATGACTATGGCAAAACATATTTTATTGGCTTTTGCTAACAAAATGTAAGAACTTTTGTGAAAAGTAGTTATAAAAATCTAGCAACCTGAAATTACATATAGCTAAATTCGCCACAAAATTGACTGAATATTGTTCTTCTCAATCTAATATATATGTGTTAATATTTCTTTCATTGTCTCACTTCACTATTAGCTCACTTCGCTAACTAAATGCACTCTGGAATATCCAACAACAAAACCTGATGTAAAAATAAAATATAAAGATATTGTAAAATAGTGTAAACAATCGGACACCAATCAAGTTTAAAAATTGCTACGGAGATTATGAAGCTTGACTAAGATAATGCTCCTCTTTAGTAGAGCCACCAATAGTCCCTTTATTTTTCAGTCTACGTGATTCTTACCTACATGTTAGTCCTGAATCGTTCTGCTGTACAGTTTGCATTTCACACCAGTCAGTTGCCTACACCAGAGAAATACTAAGAAATTCTTCAAACTAGCTCTATTCTTTTTTTGCTGCACGTGAACTTATTACGTAGAATTTACTACTGCTTCAATTAATTGACTGTTATAGCCAGAACAGATGTCTTCTTGCCGCAAAGTGAAACGAAAGTTCTCTACAAACGATTTTTTTTAAATAATAATTCTGCATAAAGTTATTTACGAATGACTAATAATAATGAATTACAAATCTGCATATGTTTTCACATAGCGAAGCAATGAAACGAAAAGTTAAATACATGTGCATGATTTTTATTTCAAAGGGACTTTTATTTGAGACGCAGGTTGTGAAACTTCCCTATCGTTCAACATGTCGCACATTTGTTTCTGATTTTTAGAAAGAAACATGCAGCGTTGAAGTTTGCGCTTCATGTTGGAAAAATATCATTAGAAACTGCAATTAGACAGTAATTTCTGAATTGTTTTTGGCTATAAAAGTCATTAAGTTTAGTGAATGAAAGTCATAATGGGGTCACATGCCACAAAACAAGACTAGAGCTAGTTTGAAAATTTTTAACAAAAAAAAAGGTCAAAGATGTAAGTAAAGCGAGATGAAAAATAAATATTTAAAAAGCCATCTGGAGTAATATGAACCTTTAACAAAAAGTGAAATGTTATTGGGAATTTCTCATGAAAATCTTTCAGGTAAGTCTGACTTGTAAAAGTACCTCAGAATCCCTTTAAGCGTGCATTTATTAGTTAACTAGTCGATAAGTCCCGTGGAAAATCCACTTATGCAGGGTAACAATTTAGAAGAAAACCATCACTTGAAGTTCGATAACGTCAGTAAAGTTTCACAAATGTGCAAAAAATGATTATTTTAGAAAATTGGTTAGCCATTGCCTGATCAAGATCATGTACTTTTGATGAACAGTTGAAGAGATATTAAGGTTTAAAGGTTTCTTTGATGACGTCATCAACCCATCCATTCCGAAACGGATTTAGACACCCAGGTTTGGAAAACTTACCCAATTTTGTCACAGGTTGTCCCTAGAAGCGCACGCGAGAAAAGACTCACGCCACCACCTCATTTTCAAGTTATTTGGCATCAAAGTTATAACTGCAATGCAATGGCCTCACCAATCTTAATTAAACTTGTTGACGTCAGGCTAAATGCATTGACTGCGCGGCGACGTCTGGAAGATTAGCAAATTAGACATAACTATTTCAGCAACATCAAAGAAAATGGCTAATTAAAATGAGTCAATTTTGAATATTAAATTTTTTCCTATAGCTACACATATTTGAGAACACCTTTTTTGAGAAGTTTTATTGCTCATCATGTTACTCCATATGGGTCTTATGAAAAATTGCGTAAGAACTTCTACTTTCGCATTATCAAAAATTGAAAATTTTCGCAAGATAAACGTGTGCAATTTATTTAAATCTCTCTCTGAGAAAAATGCCCCACAGAGGGTGGAAATTTTTCGTTTTCACCTCATAGTCATAATAAGCTATGCAACAACTTTTTTTCGCAGGAAAATAAAAACACATTATGTCAAAAGTAAAAGATTTTTTATCAAAATATTCACAAAATACTATCAAACCAATTACTTCCTGCAGTCATTTTGGTGTCCTATAACTTCAGTAAAATTTGAAATAATGACTTGAAACTTATTATGATATCTTTTTAGATTGGTTTAATGAAATGAAGCTAAAACGTTTTTTCACTATTATCACAGTTTTCTGGGTTCCTGAATTTCCAGAGAAACCGACAAGCTGTTCTTGACAGCATATCAATTTTAGCAAAATACATGTGCAGAAAACATTAAAAACGATTCTCGTGATCAAAATAGATGAATAAAAATTTCCTAGGTTTTGGAAAAAATGCTTTACCCGGCCAAGAAAAAATGGCAGGTACTTCTAAAGCATATTGCTAAACATTTAACCTAAATTTTATGCCGTATAAATGAAAAGTTGTGAGAAAGTTATTTTTTGTGTTTCACCCAGAAATGCAACATGGTTTACCTGCACTAATAGTTTAACCCGGTGCCATGTTTGAACACCCACATCAACGTATTCTGCAAAATAAAAAATTCTAAACAACTGTATTTGCTTTGCCGAAGTAACAATAGGTTTTATCATAAGTCCTACAAAATTACACCTTTGTATTGCTATAAATGCTCCACTGGATTTGTGACACAATACGTACTAAGTGCCTTACGTCTTGTGACACAGTTTACCCTGTAAAAAGTGTGCAACTCAGAGTAAGACTTCTTCCAGGTATAACAGTACAACAACAATGTCTTATTATTGCAACAGATTCATAGTGAATATTACTTCTTACTAGGCAAATGTGCCTCTGGAGTGCTGGCATGGTACTAGATGGCTTTTTAACGTGAAATTTGAAAATTATAAATCACAAAATTGCAAAACCTTATCTTGAAAAAATTTTGATTTTAGATAATATGTGTAATATAAGGCTAAAAACTGTGACGTAATTTTCCTCTTAAGTTTTGACTTTTGAACCGGCTAAAAAGCTCAGCCTTGCCCTTTCATACTTCGTCTAACTAGCTATAGCTAAGAAGTATAATATTCAAATTTGACCCATTTTACTTAGTATTAACTGACATATGCTAGTTTAATCCTAAGTGTAGCTATAGGGTTGCTAAGCTACCTTTAGGACAACATCAAACAACATCGATGCTGTTCTCTTTTGTAAACATACCCGGTGGTGTTTTTGTGAAAATACGAAATTTTATGTGTACACTCCTTGCGCTTTGAGTGCAATCAAAGTGCCCTGTACATAGATCCTGTCATTGGCTTACTCTTTACGTATGACACCACGTAACAAAGAAACCGTGTTTTGCTATTTCCCGTAACCTATACCGAGATTTGGTTGCGATATATATCGGAATTAATTGTCTTAAAATATAAATAAAATAATTTATAAAAAGTTTTATAAAAATAGATTTTTATAAAAACAACAAACAAGAAAACACTTAAAGCCAATTATTTCCCTTTTAGCATAAAATACATACGTGTTTTTTTTATAAGCATGACATTTATAATCATCTGTAGGCTTAAATTTAATCATTTTTTAAGCATATGCTAAGCATTATGTGAAACCTAAGTTTTGTTTCGTAAGCAGTTTTTCTTTTTTATGTCTAAATTAACCAGTATGTACGTTGTAATTACAGATGTTTAAAATTCAAATGCAATATTTTGTTTCAAAGTAGCATATTTTGAGCCTGATCATGTGTCTTTAATAAGCATATTCCAATAAATCGTTTTGCTATTAAGCATAACCTAAGCATATTTCGAGCCTGAAAAAGTACTTTTTATAAGCATCCTTAAGCTACATTTTTGGAATTTCATTTGCTTATAAAAAAAACATGTATAAAAGTATTGATGGTTAAAATTTACTTGCTCTTGTCAAGGTTTCGTTCCTCATCAAAGTCAAACTCCAGCGATCTGACACCCGAACAAAAAACAACAACAATTATCAAAAACTGATTAGTGAATTAAAAAATCCCAAACCTTTGACTGGTTAAAAAATGTTTATTAACCCCAATTGTCTTAAAGTAATACAATAATAACAAAAATAGCCATATTACCGTTATTTACCGTTATTATATTGGTTATTACTTTAACCGGTAATGAAAGTATACAAGTTAAGCAGTATTACCGGTGATTTTAATGGTATAACCAGTATAGCTGTATTACCAATAATATAGGTTGTTACTGTTTTCTTCAAAACCGTTACATTTATATGTAATGGCTATAATGAGAAGTAAAACGCAACTTCTAATTTAGGTGATCCAATGGATTCCACAATCACACTTAAAAGTTGTAAACTTTAAAACAGAAGAAGACATCAAACAATTAAAAAGTATTTCAGTCAAACGTTCTGAAAATTCTCTTTCAAGTTTACACATCTCTCCAGGGAATAGTGGGGATGGTGTTAAACCTACGTTTCGAAAACATGCATCCTCTCTGTGGAAATACACGGTTCAAAGTAAAATTATTCAAAAACCATCATCTCCTGGATTGCCATTATTAAGCATGAAATTAGAAGATTTCTCTAGCTTGTTAGATTGCCTACTTTCCGTGTTTGGTATTGACATGGTATGTATGTTTATTTTGTTCTAGCAGCAACAATGCCCAAATTATGTTGTTTTTATTGCCATTTACATTTCAGCGATGTGTAGATATACGTGATTCGTCTGATGAGATTGACATGCTTAATTTAGCATTACGAAAATTTAAACAGATTCACTACAGGCAAAGTCGATCGCAAAGATTTGAGACATATGAATTGTTGAAACAAGATAAAGGAGCAAGCGTGAGTATACAGTCAACTTTGTAATTAGCAGACATTTTTGATGCAATCGCTTTTTCGTCATTCTCTGCGAGTACAGAGAACGGATTTCTAGCTGGAATAAAAAAATAATGTCAAATCGACATAATCTGTTTAATTTATGTATTTATTTATCCTTATCAGGTATATAATAACTGATGACAGAAAATGTCAAAATTTGCTATTACTTAAATATGACATCATAATTTCTGCAGCATAATTAAATCTGAAATTCTTTAAAATGTGAGAACAAAAAGAGCTTCTTAAAAAAGACTTGTTAGCTACCTTTTTAAGCTTCGTAAGTTAAATGAAAGGAAATATTTAAAGTTAAACCTCTTTTATATTTTCTGCTCTGTCCGCTAATTAAAGAGAATTTTCGGTTTCATTTTGTGCGACGAAAAGTGGTTCGCTAGTTGTTGTCCCTTATTTAGAGAGTCTCTATAAGGATTAGACTGGGTTTTTGGTTTTGCCAGTGCAATAACATTTTTGTCCGTTACTTATAGGCCGTTAATTATAGAGTTGACTGTAAGTGTACAGTCGCTAAAGTCATGTTCCCTTTTACTTTTTGTGTTTGTCGGTATGAAGCGTGCATGCAATTTTTTGACTTCTAAGTAAACTGCTTTGCTTCTCTGCTGATATTGGTCAGGATGAAGTTAAGAAGTTAATATTCTTTGTTATCTGTGTGAAGAGTGTTTACGCTTCGTGGATATTGTTATGGGTAATTTATGCCACATATGACTAGGTTAAAGGAGTTGAGCCGATCATCTACAGGAAAGAAAGCAACTGGTTACCCTATATTCAAATAAAGTCTGATATAGATGGCTCACGACTATCATTTGTTACGAAATTGGAAGAACAAAGTCATATTGACGAAATGCTTGCTCTTCAGTCACAATTTCTTCACATAGAGTCATCTCAGGAAGTGATCTACTTTCTCAGGGAACACATGAAACGAACGGAAGATTTCCTTAAAATTTACCCTGCCTTTGTAACGTCATACGCCAATGATAAAGCTACAGGAGAGATATGGAACAATATATTTTGTAGTAAAACGAGCGGGTAAGACCCTTGTCTCTTTTGTTGTTTTTGTTGTTATTTTTTTTGTTTATTTGTTCGTTTTGTGTTAACGTTTTGTGTTTTCGTTTGCTTGTTATGACTTGAGTGATTTTTTTTTAGAAAAGGTGCTTTAAATTATGATCTAGAATTTGGTACTAAGATTTTTGACGATAAAATTATAAAGACAGGTCATAGTGAATTTGATATCCACGAATCTGTTCTGAAGCTTGGTTTGCAAACCGACGACATCAAAAGACATTCAATCACTAGTAATGGCGCATACCTTTCCATGCTTATGTTACGTCACTTACAAATTAAAGAATATCAACAAATGGTATGCCAACTTTCTAACGATTATAAAATCTTGATTATAAGTTTAGTAGTAGTTTATTTGTCATCATGTTATGTGTTTTCATTTAGTGTAAGGACACGTTGAATTATTTCCGTTCTGTGGAAAGAACGTTAACGATAAATGATGTTGGTTTATTAATGAGGGAAAACTCTGAGGAAGAGAAGTTTCTCTTACCGGAAGAATCAAAAGGTTTGGGATCACATCAATACATGCATAATTCACCGGCCGATTACGCTGTGGATTCTGGTGAAAAAATGACAAGGTTAAATAATCACGATGATTTTTATACATTTAAAGATGATCGCATACTTGTGCAAGATCAAAAGGGATATTACGTCATGTATGATGCTGCACTGAGGGATTATAAGTAAGAAACATTTTTACAAGTGTGTCATTTGTATTTGAAGCATTGCAGTATCCAGGGCCTCTTAAAATGCTCAAGTTTTTTTATCAAAACTACTGACATTTTTTTTCTTTCTGCACTTTAAACAAATTTCCAATTTTATTTCCTTATATAACAATTCATTGTTCGGTGTGTTTTTCTTATCTCTCTTTGATGTATGACGAAATGCTTCGTTTGAAACCTCAATTTTTACGGAATTATTTTGACAATGTGTTCATAACCTCCTTAAATATTTAAATATCCGTGATTTTATAATCATATGGTTTTTTTAGGTGTTTGGAACAAGAGCTGCTCCTGGTGTGTTCTCATTTCATCAAAAGGTTCGCCCTGGTAGAGAAATCTGGTATAAACGACATCGATCTTAATAAGAAAAGTAGTAGAAAAGTTGATAGATTTCGTGTATTGTTGGATATCTGGGAGAGCGAAATATTATTTTGTCAAAAGAAAAGAAATCTCCTGGATTGTTATTTTGAAGTTTATCATCACTGCGTAAGCAAGGAAGAAAGAAAAAGTCTGGCAAAAGTAAAGTAATTTCAACTCTAAATCAAAAACTTATAAATCTTAAATGAGCTAATGAGTAAGAGATATCTATCTAGACTGAAGAATTCATTGATAAGAAATTAGTGTTAAAGAAAAATTTGGAAAATTTAAAGGCAGATTGTATTCAATTTCAATCATTTATTCCACTGTTCACAGTAACAATCTAGTTGTACTTTGCCCGGGTTCAGACCGAGGATATAACTAAGGTCATGATTTTTTGAAGTTGTTAATATGCAATTCGCAACTGCAATAAATTTTTTCTTAGTTGAGGATGGAGACACGGATGTGTCATGATAAACCTCCTATACATTTACACGACATCGGGATAAGTTATATGCACGGGCTGCTAACATAGGCCGCGCGTAGTGGTATCATCTTTCGCTGTACACAGTTCTGAGGACTGTGGATCGAGTTCACTGCCAAGCAAAATGTTAGTGACGCATAAATTCCCTTTCGTAAGTAAGTTATTTCTGGTTAAGGATGCGTAAATGTTGCTGTAATGTGTGAAAAATTTCTTTTTAGATCATGATGACTATTATGAAACAGCGTCCACGTATTGACTTTAATGAAAAATATTTTGTGAAAGCTTATCAATACGAGACCCTCCTTTTGCGATCTCACTGTGATTTGGTTAAATCAATCATCGACGAGCATATTGTCGATCAAAGGCAATATATTCAGAAATTATATCGAGATGGTCAACAGAAGTTCGGTTTACCGTTGAAGGTTGTGCCAATACAAAGTATTTCTGTCAATACAAGCCGTCCTGCATTAAAAAATATTTTCATGCTTGAGTTTCACCCGTCCTTGGCCATAATTTCGTCTCTGCCAGATGTATTACGTCAAGCATATCGAGAACTTATTCATACGCATCAACCAGACACGACAACAAAGAAAGTATTTCTAGAATTGAAATTAATCAGAACGGTACAGAAATGCTGGAACGAGAAGAAGAATTTATCCTTGATGTACTCCAAACAAGTTAACAGAGACTTCTTTTCTGATGTGTTTGTTGAAGATCCGATTCTCGTTTGTCAAGTTGGCGAAACCATGACAACTGTCGAAAATATGCGTGGTAAGCTATTTTTTGACATTGATGGAAATGAGGAGAAACTATTGATAAATCAATGTCCAGCAAAAACACTGGAAGACAACTCGTTGGCTATCATTTCAAATTCCCATGTATTTCTGGAAACTGGTAAAGTATTGTCACTTTTAGATTTTTATAACACGTCTTTTAACTACTTACTTTTTAAATACGTTTAAGGAAGTCGCATTATGAGGACGGAAGAAATCAAAAAAATGATCACCATATGGTCAAACCTACTTGAAGCCATAACTTATCGACAGCGATTAATGACTGCTTTGAACGAAACCAGTATTTTATTGAACGTGTATGAACAGCACGCTAAAAATGTCGGCGTTGATGAATGCAATGCGCATTTGCGACCTGTTTCTTTTGACTTTGCGAAGGTAAAACCGGTTGTAAACCAGAGACCGTTCACTTTGAAGCAGCTGCTAGAAGATGAAAGCAGAATGGACAGGTAATTAAAAAAATATTTGAATATGAATGTAATATGTATTAACGATGTGTCCAAATGTGTCTTAAGATTGTTAAACTTGGTTACAAGGCTTGGCATGATTCTGACAATTATTCTTAATTTTTAAAGATTTTGGGCTTACTTGTCCTTATAATAAGAAGTCCTATATATCGGAGTAAAGGATATTTTGTTTTTTTAACGAAAGGTAATTAGATTGTTTATATATATTACGTTGTAGGTTCATACCAACTCACTTATCCTTAGCGATCGCAGAATTAGATGAAAAACATTTAGCTGCATTCAGCTTTCGAAATCGTGAAGGTCTGGTTAATATTTTGCAAGGAAGTAATCTCGATAAGCTTGCTCTTGCCTTGATGACCCAAGTGTGCGAAAAAAACTTACTTGCATCGACAATTCAGCAAGTTAATGGTTGTTTAAATCTTTTGCGACGAAAGAATCAGGATGCGTTTCTAAATGAAGAAGAGGCCTCCTACGACACCATGATAAAGCCATCTCTTGCAGATGTTGTCAAGCAGTCCGCTTTGTTAGGTACATTTACTTACTATAACAACAACAACAGTACCCGTCTTAACAACACACCTAGTAGTTCCAAAAATTTCTCTAAGCTGTAAGTTTAGTTCCGGGATTTCAAAATTAAATTTTACGAGAAAAATATCTTTGTCTGTCTAATAAAGCATTTGTGTACACGTTGATTTTGCTAAAAATTAAGAACATATTAAGAGCATACTTAAGTCTATGCCTTTCGCCTATACGCGATCTTTAAATTTTTGTCTTGAGCTTATTCAAGTTATTATTGTTGTTCGGCCCAGACTAGCTGTATTAAACGCGTTCTGTAAAAAGGACAATTCTTTGAAGCAAAACAGAATTTTACGATAAAAACAATATATAGAAACTAAGTTATATTTTTTTTCATAATTTTATGAACTAGCTGAATCAAATATCCAAAAAAAATTTTTTGGGTTATCTTCCCCGTTAATGCAATAAAAAAAGAAAAATGGGCAGAAAAGGCGGGAAAATTTGGCTTGTTAAAATCATAGTCATTTAGTCAAAATTTCATAACTTTTTATCGACTTTTTTTACGGCAAAATATCTAAATTGCTGAATAAAAATTGACTTTAATGTAATATTACCCATTCTTTCGCATTAAAAAAAATTAACAAACTACCAGTGATCAATGTAAAAGCTTTTATTCCGTTTTAAAGTTAAATTGTAAAATTATCTCAATTGTAGGCGTTTTTGTATTTACCGATTGTTTTTTAGCTGTACAAAATAGAAAAGTAAGAGTGCATGAAAAGTTGAAGCAAGCTCTCGTTTCGGTGCAAGCAGAGAAAACATTTTTTCGAGACAAAATGTTAATCGAATATATTCATATCAAGGAGAAGAAAGGAATACAGACGACAGAAGACATTCTGAGGGTTAAAAAGTTAGTGTTTTTTGTGTAATGTGGAATTCTAGAATTGTTTGCCTATTGCTTTTTTATAAGATGACGTTTACTTGTTTTCTAGAAAAAGCAAAAAGTTTTAAAATTCTTATTACCCCCATTTTTCTTTTCAGAGAGTGAAACATTGTAGGAAAGCTAGTACAAGTAACTAGGATATTTAGATGGCTTGTATTTTTATTTCAGACATGTTGTTTCTGCTTTCTGTGTGAACTTACAAGGTCGGATAGCCCAGCATGCATTGCGTGCGCAAATCCTTTCATATATATACAGCTTGGAAATTTTGCTCGGAGATTTTCCTGTCACCAGAGATGCGCACTTCATGTTCGGTTGTGAAGACGATGAGAAGAATGTTTCGGATGAAATTTCAATTGATCCCGAGTAAGAGCTTCGATTTGCTTAAATGTTAGAATTTTTGTCAGGAGATTTTAGCCAATTGCTCAATTGGCGGAAGCAAGCTAATTTTGCTGGTTTCTTTCGGCGACTTGTCGAAGGAGAAACATTGTACGAGATATTATTTCTGTTAAAAAGAACGTAAAATACTGCACACGACATAAGTTTACTTATCTTCATCAAAGAAATCAAAATTGATTTAATTCCCTTGGGAACAACTTAAATTTCTTACATTGAGGTGCATTTCGTGACAGACCTCGTCCACAGCTCATTAAAATATTAAATAATTTTTTTAGCATACTTGCGAAAAGACCACAGGCGATGCTTTCAAGGGATGGCAAACTTCTTTTAAATTTATGGTACATTCCACACTACACTGAGGTAAAATAATTCACATTGCAATCAACATGTCGACTTCCCAAGTTACATGAACTAGTGCTCAAATCATAGATATTCTTTTTAGATCGTTCAAATCTACGCCGAATGCGATGATGATGAATGCGAAAGAAGACTGACATTAATATTAGTAAGTATCGAACTGCATAAAGTTCCCACTGCTTACAGCGAGTGTGGGTACCAAGTCATGGGAATCAAATCACAGCATACCGTCAGGTCGAAGAAAGTAAAGCATGTTTTTTTAAAGCAGAAGGTAAAATCAGTGGTATTTGATGTAAATGTATGGATCTTGTGCTGTTTGGTCTAGGTAAAGGACGAAAATTTAGGAAAGCAAACCATTGACATCTGTGTGAATTGTTTTTTAGAAATTAATTTCCTCTCTCCATGACATCTGCCAGTATTTATGTGGGCATGCGAGGTCGGGTAGTTCTCATGCAAGGATGGGGTCCCACAAACTCGATTTTTCTGGCGTTACTGCTGATTGGGGTGGAACTGAAGGCATAGGTATCACATAATTTTTACTCGTTTAAGTGGCGCTTGTTTGTATCGAAGTCTTTTAACATAACTTCACATTAAAATTCTCGTTTCGTTCGGGATGATAGCTTTAATTTTTCTCGCTGTTATCTTTACAGGCGCAGAATTAAGAGAGATTCAAAAACAGATTAACGAGCTGGACTCATCTTTAGACCCTGAGCAGGTTTGTTATTTTTACTAACTTCTTTATAACTGCTCTACAAGGGATTGTCACTTCCCGATATGTTTAGGTGGCTTTCTTCCTTGAGCGTAAACGGGATGTAATGTTTCTGGAGTTCCACATTGCAATGAGTCATTCTGTTGGCGAGACTTTCCTATCCAGTGGCAATAAGACTGCATACCAAGTATGTATATTTGATATTTTCGATAACCTTGTCACAATTTGGTGTGCTTCATTGATTTCTTTTTACGACCGCCTTAAGTGGCGTTGATTTTCTCCAAAACAACCCACAAAGGAACAGTGTTTTTCTGTGAGGATAACCGCGATTATTTGAAAAATAGGCCACTAAGTCTTCTTCTCTGACACTTTTGTTCTTTAGAAAGTGGTTAACGGGATGGAGATGGCATTAGAGGTTCTAAGCAATGCAAAAAGGTATCCATACATATGATTTAACCCCTTTTAATTTTTTTTCTTACTTTCTTGTTAAACTTTTTTCCCCTTAGGCGTGTGTACAGTAGTTTCAAATTAGATATCCCGGAACCGCTCGAAGAAAACGAAGAAAGAACACGTCAGCTTTTACCATGGAGGAGTTTTATTAATAGGTAAATAGTATAAAATAATAATTATTCATTGTAAATAAAATTAGATGTTGTAGCCAAGTACGCGTGTGATTTTTGTTTTGTTAGATGCGGCTCCACAACTGGTTTATATAATAGCTTTTACGACATCGCTTTCCAGATGCAACTTCCGTTGTTTGATCTAAAACCAACCGACAGGTTTGTGTACGTTAGGAGGTAACTCCTTTAAGATATGCAGATATGCCATAATAAGACTCTAAGTTACCTTACTTTCAGGCACGTTGTTCACGGTGAAATTCTCGGAATGTCTTTGTTGTTAGAAGATATCTTAGCCGCTGGCTCGCCTAACAGCTTAATAGAAGCTATCTCAAGTTCTGCAAGATGCCATTCAAAGTAAGAGTAAATAAAAGTAAAAAACAAGATGCGCCTTTTGATTCTGTGTCTTGTCATAATTTCTCAGATATAGTAATACTGGTGGGTTCTGTGGAAGGGTCATTTTTTTACCCTATTCGGTCCTGGTAGGATTCCGCCCACTGCTATGCTGCATGGCTTTGATACTGCATGCCAAACCTTGTTCCCAGCGCCGGCTGTTTGTTTTTTATATTAGGACGGCGAGCTAAACATGGCCCTGGAGGAGGCCTCGTCACGTGACCCTCAAATGCACAGTTTTTCTAAGTCTAATATTTAATGAGATCTGTCTTGATGAACCAAAGTTTTATAAACCTTGCTGAGTAGAGCAAGCTGGGCGTTTTACGTAACAAATATGTGCGGCAAGTTTGTTTTTATTCCTTTTATGTTCCTCTTGTTATCCATGTATAAATATACAATCATTTTATTTAGGTTAGTTTACTTGAAATTCAAGCAGTTTAGTTATGTGTATTTTACTTAATTGGTTAGCTAGCAAGCTGTCGGGATCTTGCGTCGAGTCACGACAATAATTACTCACAAATGTAAACAATTATATGTAAACAACTTAATAAAGCTCACTTTTTACATCGCACGTAAAATCACTTCTTCCTGTTAGAAGGCGGCCTCGATCCCTTTACGTCACCATTAGCTCGTGACAACTGCACAGCAGCCGAGCTCACACAGCTGATCACGTGATCAATGAATAACTCGCGACACAATCCCCCTATTTGATGACACCTTGCATCAAATATGAACAAAACGAACATAATAGCCGTTGTTGTAATCTCTAGCAGGCGACTAGCCAAAACTAACAAGGACTAATAGTTTCCCTAGAAATAAGGTTCTGCAAATAATCCGTCTCATCATAATAAACACAAAATATAAATTTCTACTAATAAGTTCTCATAACTAACATTGTTTTGTAGTAAATAAATTTCTCGTTTTAATTTACTGATTCATCTTGAAGTCAGCTTGGTTTTCAATCTGAACCCTCGCTATAGCAGATGCATTTCGTTTCGGTCGAAATTCGTTCGCTTCAACATTCAAGGTTGACGTTACGTTGCCGTTTTTCGGTGCGATGTCGCATGAAAGTTCTAAGCAGGGTGGCCACAAGTCATGGAATTTCTGGAAATCATGGAAAAGTCATGGAAAACAGGATTTTCATGAAAAAGTCATGGACCTTTTTTCCTTGACAACCTAACTTTTTGACTGGCTAAATATTTTTGCAGTTTATATTTTGTAGCATAAATTTCAAGAAAACTTAAATCCAATTTTTTGAACAGTTTCATTGTCAAGCTTTGTTGCAATATAACATAGTTGTGTTTGGTTTTATTATACTATAAATTTGTTTTATTATACATTATGTCATGTGACTGCTTAGTTTACAAGCAATGATAACTTATATTGATGTAATCTGTGTGGTAAAATCGTTTTCAATCAATGTTTCTTCTAAGGAAGAAAGTCCTAGCATAGTTCTAGCTTGTAGCATGGCACAGGAATATATTTGTTCTTAGAAAGTAAAGAATGTTTTAAGTATTCATTACTAGTACTATTCAGGAAGTTTTATCGATTATTTACCATGTTTCGAATAGTTGTTCTGAATGCAACAGATAGCTCTGGTTTTAGAGGATTTATTAATAGAAATAGTGTTCCTTAAAAGTCTAAAAACAGTATTTGTTTTCGTCGTTTCAGTTCAGAAAATTTGCCTATTTAATTCACAGATTTAGCGCCACAAGATGGATTGAGGACGAGGATGTAGCAGCAAGAGCAATTCAATTGTGGGACAATGTTGTCAAAGTTATGTCGTATTGGGAGAGTCGCAGCAAAAGCAAACGGCCAAAGTGCAAATCCTATGATGTTCTATTGGCTGCTTATAAGGACAAACCTATGGTCGCAAAGTTTACCTTTTTCACGAATATTGCAACGACCCTGAAATGTTACTTGATTACTTTCCAATCAGATAATCCAATGGTTCCTTTCTTGAGTGATGTGCTTGAGGGAATGACTAGAAAAATCATGAACCTTTTTATTCGTAAGGAGGTTATGACTGAAGCGAATACTCCTCATAAACTTATTAACATTGATGTTGAGGAGGTCAAAAGAGATAACAGATGGGGCAAAACATTAGTTCCGAAAAGATTGTGTGGCTTTTCTAACTAATCTGATATTGAAGCTACAAGAGAGAAGTCCCTTGAAGTATCTTATCGTTCGATGCTCCTCCTCATTATCACCAGTCAATATGGTACAGAACCAACAGAAAGCTACAAGTCAGTTTATATCTCTGGTTGAAAAGCTTCATCAGGTTGATCATGTGTTGCCTTCTGTGGCAGATTCGGCAAAAGAAGAGCTTGAGAAATTCTTGTCATCGCTCGACGCACCTACTAAGGAAGAGTTTGTGCAATTTGATTTCAGCAAATCAAGAGTGGATGAATTCCTAAGGCCGTATTTCAAAGATCAAAAAGCGTTATGGGCCATCTGTAAAGTGATCTTCACATTATCACACAGTCAATCTGCTGTTGAACGGGGATTTAGTATTGAGAATCTTCAAGAGAAATCTATTGTTAGCCAAAGAGTTGTATATGACCACCTACAATCATCCAATGTGGATTTGCATGAGTATCAATTGAGTAATGGTCTGTTGAAAAGTTGTAAAGCTGCCAGACAAAGATACGGAACACATCTGGAAGACCAAAAATGAAAAGTCAAAGAAGAAAAGAAATCAAACAAAAGAAAATCAATAACAGACGAAATCAACAATGTTAAAAACCATCAGAAAAGATTAATCTCATCCATCAATGCACTGAACACGGATATTGAAAAACTCTGTTACAAAGCTGAGAAAATGGACTTTTTAGTTAAAGCAAATGCTTTTAGAAGGAAGGTCACCGAAAAGAAAGCTAACATAGCTGAACTAGATAAAGCTGTGGAGAACCTAACTAAGGATCTTCAGAAAGAAAAGTAACGTCAATGCTCACAGATTCTATATAGGATATTAGTTGATATTTTTTTAGGATATTTTTTTTCTAAAGTTCTGATTTTATATGAATATTCTGTATGTTCTTTATATTTTGACACGATTTTGTTGTTTTTTATCATGTAGAGAAAAGTACTTGTACTTTTTTCAGCAAAGTTGTTTTCTAAATAATGAAATTTATGGTTTGTTTGATAATTTATTAATTTAGGGGTTTAATTTTTCTTAACGGTTTTGGTCATGGAAAAGTCATGGAAAAGTCATGGAATTTCTTTTACCAAATTCTGTGGCCACCCTGTCTAAGGGATAGAGATGTTGAACCGATCTTTCTAAGGTGTTCTTGCTCGTTCGTAGTTCTAACCCTCTTGTAATCCCGTCTCTGCCAACGAAGGTATTCGTTACGACACCAATTGTCCATTTCCCTCTGTTTTTTCTGTCTCCCTTGATCATCACGACATCTCCAGGTTTCGGTTCTGCTCTCTTCAGCTCGTGCTTCAAGTTATGTCTTTCTCGAAGTGATCTCACATACTCTTGAGACCATCTCTGCCATGTAGCTTTCTTACATCTTTGAATAAATTTAAACCTCTTCCGCAGACCTCCTTTCTCGACATCATGCTTATCTTCTTCAGTTGGAACTTGATTGATTTGTCCAAATATCAAGCTGTTGGGCGTAAGAATTTCTTGTTGAATATCATCTGTGACGTATGATAAGGGCCTGTTGTTGAGAGTTTGTTCAACATTAAGTAATACATCCTTTGAGGATTAGTTTATCACTAAATGATAAAGAAGTTCTTCCAATAGCCTTGTACATCGCTTGCTTAACAAGGCCAACCAAACGCTCAAACTGCCCACCCCACCAAAGAGCACGTCTTAGATTGAACTGCCATGTAATATCTTCTCTTGCAAGATAATCGTTTAGTCGTTCACTGCTCATAATCTAAGCAGAGCGAGCATTTTCCATAAGATTAGCTGCCATGTGATATGCAATGAGTTCTAAACGTGGCATGGTACATTTATTTTTGGCTAGACGACTTTTTGATGTGATCAAACCTTGTGTTACTCCTATATCTTGATAAACTGCTGTATACAGAGCTGCTGATACTCCATCGAAGCTTGCGTCACCAAACACGTGTAGATCAATTTTGTTGATAGGTTGCTCGAATTTAGCAAGCGTTCTCGGCAGCTCAACGTTCGCAGGAAGTGAATCGATCCAGCGCTTCCATCTTCGAGATAATTCTTGTGACAAGGGTTGATCCCAGTTGAACTTCTGTTCGCAGACTTCTCGGTAAATGAGTTTGCCAACCAATAAAACAGGCGAGGCAAATCCAAGTGGGTCGAAGATTGACGCCAAATATTTCAATATGCCTCTCTTTGTTTCTTCAACGTTGAAATCTTGTATATTGACAGCAAGGGTGTTATCCTTCTTGTTCCAAGCTAAGCCAAGAATCTTGGATTCGTTTTCTTTAACACCAAGGGTTTTTTTAGCACAGCTCTGTTCTGCACACGAGGCAATTGCTTCATCATCTTCTAGTTCTCTTTTATTCGACTGCCATTTATGCAGCACAAAACCGGCCTCAGCAAAGGTAGACTTGGCGATCTCTTTCAGTTTTGTAGTTTCTTTTACATTAAAACCTCCAGATATGAGGTCGTCCACATAAAGGTCGTCTTCTATTTCTTCGATAATTTCCTTAAGGTCATTGTGAAGCCTTTTCATCTGATCAAAGTGGATATCTATCGTTCCGTTAAGAAGAAAAGGTGATTGTCCCATACCAAATATAGCTCGTGTGAATCTCAACGTTTATACGTTTCTCCTGATCAAGCGCCCAATGAAATCTAAGTCAGTCTCTATCTTCCTTTTTGATTCTTATTTGCAAGAAGGCTTGTTTTATGTCTCCACATAGACTGACTGATTTGAACCTGTTCCTCACGATGGTGTTCCACAGCAGATTCTGCAATGGCGGGCCAGTCTCAAGGTTATCATTAAGGGATGGGCTGCCATCATTGGGTCTAGCAGAGGTGTCATATACAATTCTCACCTTGGTAGTCTCGGCCTGTTCTCAAACCACCGGTCGATGAGGAAGATAAAATTCCTTTCCACTTACTGCTTCGCAAGTGACCTTTTCTATGATACCTTCGCTGAGTTGCTTAACGTTGTACTCCTTCAACAACACGGACTTCTTGAGTTTGCTTAAAAGATTGTCGAGTCCTCCCAAACTTCCTTGTTTGTTGGTCTCTGGTAGCCTGTCCATCTTCCATAAAAGACCAGTTTCGTACCACCCTTCTAGGTCCTTAATAAGTTGATTCTTGAACTTCTGGCAAACTTCGTTATGATTTCTGCAGCTTGCTTTCTCTAGTCCCAACACATCTAATGCACAAAGGCGTTCATAGTCTTCACTGGAACTTCGCGTTAAATACAAGTTCGTGAGGTCTACTTCTTTTCCAGGAGATATTATCGTCCATCCCAGTTTCGTCAGCTCTGCTACAGGTTCGCCTGAGCTTCCAATTCTGGGTGCCGTTCTTGTTTTTATGCGAGCATAGTCCGATGCACCGAGTATCAAGTGAACCGGAACTTCTTCTTTCGCATGATAATCTTCTATGTAAACATTCTTTAAGTGTCTGTAATTCTTCTTTAGATCAGAGAATCTCGGATTGGGTATTGATAACAAAGCTGACATTTCGATATTACTAACCTCAGTGTTGATAGTCTCATCCAGGCTTGAAATGGTGACGTTAAAGATTTCAATTTTCTTCTTTGAAGTATGAAGCATCATGTCTATTCTTTTCACTTCTGTTTTCTTGTGTTTCATGCTCAGTCGATTAATCAGGGTATTAGACACGTACGAACTTCCTGCTCCAGTATCTAAAAGTGCAAGACACTTCACTCCATTTACTTGAACCATAACAGTCGGATAGATGACAGGATCTTGTGTAGTAGCTAACGATGGTGTCCGAGTAACCTTGTCGCAAAGAGATGTGTGGTGCTTATTCTTACAATGCTGGCATCTAATTCTGCTAGGACAATTTACTGCTCTATGACCACTTCCTGTGCAATTGGAGCAGAGCTTTTGTCGCTAACGATCCTTCCTCTTTCCTCGAGCTTGTTGATCTTTTTGCAGCCGGCTGCCTTGTGATCTCTTCGTCACAATAGATGCATTTTCTTGGCCTATGCTCTCCTTGCTTAGTGTGCAATAAACTTTCTCTCTTTGGTTCTTGCTTTCTTTGTTCATGAACAGCAATGGGGTTTCTCTCTGTCCATTTCCTCAGCGGTTCTAAGAGTTGACCAAAGTTCCACTCTTGCCAGTCATCATCCAGTCTCACTTGATCGGCACGTATTGAGGGTAACTTGCCCAGTGTGAGTCTAACGTATCCATTGATTTCCTTCAATTTTCCCATAGTTTCTAACGACTGCACATTCGTTGTCAGTTTTTCATAAAAATCATGGACTTTCTGCACGTTACATTGATGGATTATCGGGAGGCTCATAATCGCTTGAATATGAGTATTTGTCACTTCACTTGGTTTACCATATTTCGTTTTAAGAATTGATTTTGCTCTCTCATATCCTTCGCTAGTAAAAGGTAGTCTTCGATACATACCTTCGCCTTAGATCCAACAAGTTCTTTCAGGTACGAAAATTTTGCAACCGCAGATAATGTAGATTTATCGATCTCCGACTCGAATTGCCCCCAAAATCTTCGCCAGTCAAGATGGGTTGCTTCAAATTTGGAAATCACCAACTTTGGCAGTTTCACCTTCACTTCTTGACCTTTGTTCATTTCAATTGTTTTCCGTCGAATTTCATTTCTCTCTCTCTAATTTCATCCGTTCTAACTTCAAATCTTCTTCATACTTAGCGTTTCTTTTTTCTTGTTCTTCTTTCTCTCGTTCAGCAGCTGCTTGTTGTTCCTCATCTTACTTAATTTCTGCAATGATTATCTGCAACTGGTCAAATTGTTCTTCCGATTTCTACAGTCTTTCATCAATCTGCTCTCCAAACGCATTTACTTCCTCTTCGCTCATCTCTTCCTTGAACATTAGCATCTGCGCATTCGTCTCGTTGTTCTTCGATTGATTTGAGAGTTCTTTCCAGTTCCTTTATTTTTCTCCTGGCAAATTTTTATCGGCATTGCCTTTTCCGATAGTTTTAGCATCTTAATAATGACATCGATATCCTTATTAATTCTTTCTGATGTTGCCATGGTTATGTCCTTTCTTCTTATCCTCTCCCTTTAATTTGATGCTCGTTTCTGCTTCCTTGCTTCTCGCTGCTCACTAGCTTCTGTTTTTGATCTTCGTTGCTCACTTGTTCACTTGTTTCTGTCGTTGAATCCTCACTGCTCACTTATTTCTGTCGTTGAATCCTCACTGCTCACTTATTTCTGTCGTTGAATCCTCACTACTAACTTGTTTCTGTTGTAGATCCTTGTTGCTCACTTGTTGCCCAGTGCTGTAGATTGCCACTGGTGCATTTAAATCTCACATTAGTTTATTTAACGTTTGTTGTTATCTCGTTTCTACTTGATGATTCGCTTCTGATTTAAAATTTCTCTTTATACTTGATCATTTGATCTTTCACTTCTGCATGAATTTACAGTTCAAATGTATGACGCACGTCTATGAAGAACGTGTTCGCATTTTAATTTAAAAATTGTAGCAATCAATGTTCGCCGGTAATCATAAGTGTTCGTAAACAACGACTATAAGGAAAGTTCTTCTTTACGACAATTAACAACAATTAAAATAGTTTACATTTTCTTACAGCAACTCTATGACAGTGAATTCTTCTCGCTTGATATCAGTAATGACTTGCATCGAGTAACAACAATAATTACTCACAAATGGCTCTATATACTTTTCTTCTTATATGTAAACAACTTAATAAAGCTCACTTTTTACATCGCACGTAAAATCACTTCTTCCTGTTAGAAGGCGGTCTCGATCCCTTTACGTCACCATTAGCTCGTGACAACTGCACAGCAGCCGAGCTCACACAGCAGATCACGTGATCAACGAATAACTCGCGACACAAGCACTTTGTTGCGAAACTTGTAGCTAGCTAGGGGAAACTTGTTGAAAATTGGTTCTCTAAGGTGCAAAAATAGCTACATAATTTTCAAATGGTCATGTGATTCTAAGTGGCTGATTGAAGATAACTAGGCAGAAATTTAACTTCATATTACATTTTTTAACTGAACTGTAGAATTCTCGTTTTCAGTAATTGAATATCTGTGTGTTTGCATTGCAGCTTTTACATGATGACCAAGATTTGGTTGTGTGATCCCAAAAGTTGCTTCTTTATTATTTTTTGGACACATGATTAACGCGCCATTTTTTTTATTATTAAAAATAAAATAAAATTTATAGATTATTCTGCCGTGGCCAAAGTTTATTTTGCCGCAGAGTCTTTAATTTGCCGTGAAATCTTTAATTTGCTGAGGGAAAATTTTTATTTGCCGTGACACTTGTGGGCCACCGTAGATATCGGAACTTAAAACAGAATATTATAATTCGGTGTAGAACTAAAGTAGTTTAATTTTAAGCTTCTGATGACATCACAGATATTTGACAACGTAACCAAATTTTATTGCTGCCATTTTTTACTTTTATGTAGAAAAAGTGTGCCATGTTTGATTCCATTTGGAAAAGGTTATCCAAAGTTATGTAGGAGGGAGGACGGTGGTGGAATCAGCTTCAGTCATAATATGTTTGACATACACCAGACCGAATACTGTCAAACTATCTTTTATTACTTTCGTTAATCTTTTAGAATTTTTTTTTTTTTTTTAATTTTAGTGCTCGTTCCAGACCTGTACCTAACCGAAAATCTGAATGTTTAACTCGTACTTATCCGTTAAGTATTGCACGCACGTCAGAGAATTTCCAGCAAGGAGAGTTATCCATGCAAAAGACTCCACTCCAAGCTGTTGAATTTATTTACTCTTTTTTGCTGTTATGGGCGAGGCTAGAATCAGTGAAACACATATGGGCTTGTCAACGCCTTAACACGTTAAATATCGACACAACAAAAATATACTCCAGCTTTTCGCACGTGTTTAAACACGAGGTAGTTTATGTTGTGTACAAACAAATGTTATCAGTCTCTGGTAACGACGTTAACCCAGATCATATTGTGGTCGATGATAATGAAGTTATTCAGATCCCGGATAATGTAAAAGAATATGAGATAAAAGTGCGTCAACTGTCGCGCTTGTTAGAGCTGTTGGAATGTAACATGGTGCAAGATTGTACTCGGGAGATGTCACGAAAGCATACCCTGGTTTTGGCTGAGAGAGTACGTGAAGATCCAACACTACCAACAGATTTGTGGAAGCAGGCTTCCATAAAAGAAAACTTCACCGTCCAAAAGTCTCACATAGTCGAAGATTTTGTCGATGATATCAACGCATGTAAAGATGGTGCTTCCGTTACGTTGGATCTCAAGCATTTTGATAAATGTTTAACGAGGTTAGCAACTGCTTGTATGCAACGAGAAAAAATACTATATGTCAGCTACGCGTCATTTTACGAAAATCTACTTCGTCTGCAAAACCAAACGTTGTATATAAAAGAACAAAAAATCAAGCAGTTAAAGAAGATAAATCAATGCAACGAGGAGTCGACGATAGTGAAGATAGATTGTGGTTTGGCTGATAAATGTTATTCGCTGCTTATCGAAGTTACGGCTCTTAGAGCCAAGATAGACGAGTTGACAAAAGTTGTTGAAGAAAAAGAAAAAATTTTGGCCGGTAGTCTGAAGGAACAATATAAAGAATTAGTCGAGAATTTATTTTACAATGCTTTTAACATGAAAGCCCGATTTGAGCAGTTCCAGACATCTTTGCATGTAGACTTTCACCAAACACTGACGCAGGTAAGTGTTAAACATCAACATCTTTATAATATGACGAATTTCTAATAAATACCCCCTTCAAATAAGGCGGTCTCCCTTGGATTCTTTCACGGGCTAACAGCTAGTCTATGTAATAATAAACGCATTTTGCCTGTTTAAAATGGTTCTGCGCAGCTATATTTTAAACGCCGCGGAATAATTGCATTATTTCATGCTAATGGTTCAACAAGGATGCACGAATAGAGGTGCGGAAATTATGTACAAGGGGCGATTCTCGTGGATTTTTACACGGGCTAACGACTAGTCGATGAATATCCATTCTGCTTAGCACTCATTACAAGAACAAAATGATGCTGTTGACATTTGTCTACCTCAAAACAGAATTTTTCACGCCATCTGTTTGGCGATTTGACCCTTAAGTATGCCGTATCTGTCTCAACCACGAATGTTTTCTCGCAAAGTTGCTTGTTTTTCCCATTTGGAAATGATTCTTGTCGTTAATTGATGCAATCACGCCATCACGGGTATAAGGTTTCAGAAAAAAATGTAATATACGTTCGTTACTAACAGTAAGCAAATTGCTTCAGGCTTCAAATTCATCCCATAAGCACTTTTCTTCACTTAACATTTTTCCAGTAAGACTGTGACAAAAGTCTTTTCAGAAGCAACATATAAGCGTTAAACAGAACTAGTGTATGTGTTAAGTGTCACAACTGACAAATACGATCTAAATGGTCTAGTTAGGGTTGACAAGTTCAGTTCTATGTCAGTAAAAAATTAGATGCAGCGCGACTAATATAGGGTTGCTTTTTTAGAGAAAAACTGAATAAGATTTTAAGTAAATAAGTTTCTATATTAATAATACCCATATTTTGTTTGTCTTTGCGCAAAATGGCAAAATAGCACTGTTTGTGAGCTAAAATGGCAGCTGCAAATAGCGACGGCCGATTTCCCACGGATTTTTCCGCTGGCTAACGACTAGTAACGAACGCCTTAGATAATCAATTTTCGTATATATTCACGTTAGGTAAGACGAGTTGCTGTTGAGAAGCTACGAAATGTCCGTGTAAAGTTTGGATTTGACAATGCAGTAGACATGCACAGTCATCGTTTAATAATGGCGGAAGCATTTAGGGAGTCAAATTGTGAAAACAAGAAGCTGTCAACGGTAATAAATAAATTAAAAGCTTTACATACTTGGAACAAAGTGAAAGATAAATCAAAATGCACCGAAGAGGTTTTAAAATATCAGAAAATTGCTGCAAAGGCAACGAAGCTGTCTCTAGAAAATAGTGTGATTCACGAGGAGAAGGAGATTCTGTTGCAAAAAGAGCAAGACGCCTTAAGGAGTATTTTAGTAACCCTCGAGCAAGAGTGTGAACGATTACGTAAGCATTTGCAGAACGAGCACAGAATGCAATCACAAAAATCACACGCGTACTTGCAAGAAGCGCAAAGTTTGAGTCATTTGGAACTCGCAAAATCATCCAATTTAGAAAAGTTAGCAAACGAATTAAAAGAGAAAGAAGTAGAGTTACAATTGCTACGAAACGCAAATGGAGCTGATAGAAGATTTTCTGCAAGATCAACATCCGAGTCGAAGAGGTTATTGAAGGAGACAATGCAACAGGTGAACCGTGAGCGACAAATGAAGCTGGATGCTTTTGAAAGAGCAGACGAATTGCAAAAGAAGGTCAATGATCTCGAACTAAAATTGGTAAATATTTTGTCTAAGGAAAAGGAGTCCTACCATGAGACGTGCTTTCCTCCAGTGCCAGGCGGACGTGTCTCCCCCCAAAAGATGAGACCATCAACTCAAGCGGCAAGTATCTTGAGTTGGAAAGTTTGCCCAATTTTAGCTGGGGAATCAAGACCAAAATCTTTTGACCCTTCAAAAAGAAGAGTAACGCCGCAAAGTCGTACAACGAATACAAAGAAAAATAAATCGGAATTTTCTCTGAACAAAATTCATATAAATGCTTTTCCTTGATACGTGGGAGTTTTTTTGCAATATCAACAGGTCTGTAACGTCTTGTAAAAACATTCTGGAAGGTTCTGAAACTTGTTTGTATTAATAGAAATTCCAGAAAAATTCTTCAATTTTTGGTGCCTTTATCGTTTGTCTTCTTGTTTTTTTTCGGTTTTTCCATTAGTTTTACAAAGTTATCCTCCTGGATTAGATAAACAGCTCACCTGATTAAAAAGGAATGACAATTACAATTTTATATCAGTCATTGTATGTAATGGTGTCTTTTAAATCAGAACAGTAGTAATCCAAACAAATATAAAAAACTAGAGAGGGTTTCGACTACATTCACACAAAAATATAACAAGTTTTTTAACCTGAATAGGTAGCAATGGGTTCTTATTAGACGTTTTTTTATAAGCATTCAGGTTTTAAATGAAGGTTTAAATAATTAAACACTATTAATAACATACAAACATAATTAAAGACTATATCGACACCATACCAATACGGTACAATTATTGAAAACTTGCTTTCAATATAACGGATGAAAATATTTTTTTATAAGCATACTATAATCGTATGAATTTCATCATCGTGTTTTAAAATGCATAGCTCATCTCTATTTATGTGCTGCTTAAAAAAAAGATATTATAAGAAAGTTAATTGTTAGTTGCATTAACATACTGTTCAAAAGCACGTTTTCAGAACTTTGGTCAGCTACATGTTTTTTTTTGTAAAAGCGATTGAAAATCTAAATTAAGGCTAATACTTTTTCAGGCTCAATATGTGCTTTGGTTATGCTTAATGGCAAAAAGATTTATTGGAATATGCTTATAAAAAACAATGATCAGGCTCAGAATATGCTTATTTGAAACAAAATGTTGCATTAGAATTTTAAACATCTGTAATTACAACTTAAATCTCACTACATACATACTGGTTAATTCAGGCATAAAAAAGAAAAACTGCTCACCAAACACAAAACATTAAAACTTCACAATGTCTTCCTAGGCTTCACATAATGCTTAGCATATGCTTGAGGAATGACCAAATTTAAGCCTACAGACGATTATAAATGTCATGCTTTTAAAAAAATACACGTACCTGACGAAGTTCTACAAACGTGCTTTTGACCAGAGTGTTAAATCAACTAACAATTATAACTTGCGCATTTCTATCACATCGTTGTTTTTAGTGTTTTTTTAGTGACTTCTGGTAAGACATCTCGGAGGTTGCACCAAAATAAATTGCAAAATCTTGGAAACTTTATAATTTACAATCCACTCGGAATACGGATATTTAATTTCGTCGTTTAAAACTATGTTTATTTACCACAGATTTATACAGATTCTTTTTTGCGCTGGTGTTATTTTCGGTAAAAAAAGTTATTTTTTCAAGAAAAAGTATGTACATCTTTTCCCATATTATTGGCCTTGTTTTTCTGTTCGGAATGCAAAATGCTATTGCGATAGTGATAGCTCATTTACGCTTAACGCGAATTTATTGTTAGGGCGGGGTTTTTAAATCACTAAAAGGAGTATAATTTTAACACGCTATTTTCAATTTGCTTCCCGCATGGTTTTTGCTTGCGTATAACAAACTTCCAGCCGATGGCAACATGTTTAAAATTTTAGGATTAATTGATTTTGAGGTTTTTGCGTATTTACCCTATTTGCTATGGGCTTTTTGAGCTCCATTGAAAGGGATAAGAGGATAAAAGATCTTGGTATTCATTCGTTTCATAGAAGGTGAGGATGGATTATATTTGTTAAACTTGATTTCTTTCTTCGGTTAATTGGAACATTTTCTTGCATAGCATATGGATCTGTTCGTATAGCTTTAAGTCCTGCGTTTTTGTCTTCCATTTTTAGATATATTTTTGTAACTTTTCCTAAACTATCGGTTTTTATACGATGAACAGTTCCAATCTGTCCGTTTATAAGTTTATCTGTACGTCAATGTTTGACGGCAACATGACTTTTGCGTTAGGTTTTAAAAGAAGGTTTTGAGCAAGTTCAACTGTTTCCATTTGAAGGCGGCTAAAAAGATTTTGCACCATTGACACAGGAATATTTTCTGGAATTTTGTCGATGTTAGGCCGTTTAACATTTTTTGTTGTGCTCAGAGGCAGGTTGGTTTTCGGCAAAGATATATGAATCGCAACTTGGGATAATTTTGATTCGTGTTTCTAAGTTTCCCACTCTGATATTGTACAGTAATTCAATCAAACATTGATCACCACGCTGCCTCAAAACTTCCGTCAGTTCAGCAATCTTATAATACTTTCAGCAATGTGAGAGATTTAACAGTACATCCTTGTATTCTGCGTAAACTGGCCTTGCTTGAATTGGTGGAATTGAGATTTCGTCTATAACAATAATGCTTAATTCTGAAAATTTGTTCCGCAGCATGCATCTTTTTATCACTCAACTTAGAAATGTTTTTAGTAAAATCCTATCAACTGGAATACCTAAGGCTGAATGATTGTATTTCCCTCTACATTGATGGCAGCAACCAACACCTGTTGGCTCTAGAATAAGAATTTTATCCTTTTCTAAGTTCCCTGCACGATAAGAAAGTGCTTTCTTTAGCATGTCAGAAATTGTTGTTATCAAATGTGACTTTCCACAACCTGCACTGCCTGTTAAAAAGATATGGATTGGCTCGATTTTATGGTATGCGTTACATGCTAAGCTTTTTATGTAATCTCTAACCCAATCATTTACAACATGAATTATTTGCTTTTGAGTTTTATTTAATGTTCGAATTTTTTTCATGGAGTTCATTATCGGAAATTCCAGTTTCACTAAAAGATGCAAAAGTCCCAGTCATTTGGACGTTTTCAGTCTCATTTTGTACTTCGTCATCGATTTGGTTATTTGTATTACTCATCTCATCAGAAACATCGTCATTTTCTTGTTCGGCGAAAGAATCAAGGTTATTCACATTTGTTGTGTGAAAATTTATCATTGCTTCTTCAACAAGTTCACCGAAAGGCTCGCAAATTCTTTTATTTCTATTTATAGTTTTTAATACACCTTCTTCCAATATTTTTTTCGTGAAGTTCCTAAGTTTTCACTTAACAATTCTGATTCTTCCCGAAACGGATAGAACATAAAAAGCAAATGATGCGCATATTCTTCTGGATTTTTCTTCTGAACTGGGAATAGGGTATCTCAAAACGCAAATGTTTTCGCAAAGACAACGCAAACACCAACCTTAAAAGTCAATTTTAAATAAGTGCCCAATCGGTCATCAAATTATGTAGCATAGACATACCCTATGGGAACTACTGTAATTTTGGGGAAGAAAATTTGGCAGAATTGTTGGATACCAAAATAAAATTTGGCTGAATTTACTTTGGTGTATAATGAAAATAATTTTTGGGGGAAATTTAATTTTGCAGGTGAAAGTTTTTTACATTAATAACCATCTTGGATATAACAGAAGGTTACTTATTGTCAATACTAAATCAAAAGCATGTTCATCGAAATCCTCTTGTAGATCACAAAAAATTAGGAGAAAGGTGAAAAAATTAATTTTGGCGTGCGATAAAAAAATTAATTTTCGTTGGAATTTAATTTGGCAGACATCTATAAAAATTAATTTTTGTGGGTGTTTACTTTGGCAGATCATTTTCTTTCCGCTAAAGTTCTTTCCCTTAAGGATTTGGACTTACTAGGAGTGAAATTTCACAACAACAAAAAAGAGAAATTGAAATATCCAAAAATTAACTTTTATAATTTCGTGATAAAACTAAACGAAACTTACAAACTTAAATTCTGAAATATATTGGCCGTTGATTTTTTTGCAACGTGCAAGAATCCCGTCAAATCGTAAACATTGAAAGTTATCTATATATGGATGCAATTTGCGCAGTTAAGAAAATGTAGCGCTAGCTCAATTTCCCCCACAAAAAGAGGAAATAGAACAGGAAATAAAACGGTAAAATTCAGAGTTTTAGACAAACTACAGATGCCTTTGAAACATTCTTTATTGCAAAAAGTATACTTTCACACTTTTTATTTTTGTGCAAAACGTTACACAAAATTTCTGTGCTAAATTTTATGAAATAACAAACTTTTTTGAACCAACGTGTGAAAATTAGTACACATGAAAAACAGTACAAAGAAGGTTTCTATATATAGTCACTTATTCTAGACAGAAAAGAATGATTGCTTACTTCACTGTACACTTAGGCAGGCCATAGTCATAAGAAAGAGAGACTATGGTCAGGCATATGTCAACTCACACACATTATGCTTGCTCCACACCCCGAAAGAATATAATTAACTAGTCGATGGCCCGTGGAAAAATCCACGGGTCCGCCTATCCTTTTTATACCACTTAAGCGCGTCTCGCGTTTGGCTTACCCCGGTGTCGAAACGCCGGCGCAAGCCAAAGTCAAGGTGTGACCTGACGTTGAACACTCTATGGAGCGCTTAATAAACTGTGCCACACGATCAAGTGGAGTGCTTTAGTACAGGTATACAGTATGTCGTAAAATTAAGTGAAGCGCATACACCATTATAGTCTTCAACTTTAATATTCCCTGCAACGATAGCTGAAACAAAAACACAGTTTACAAACAACAGTCGGTACCCCATTATAGCAAAAACAATCAGTCAATATTATTTTATTTTGCGGAATAAGTTTTTGTAAAAGTTAAAAAATTTATCGTGACACTGGGCTAAGCGCTTATTACAGTTAAACCGTGTTGCACAGGGGTATAGGAATAATATGCCTTTGGAAAAAACTTTCTCACAGACTCTGTTTAAAAAAACACAACAGAGCTGAGCGGTTAGTCCAGGTAAACATTGTTGCACATCCATACAGACGTGATTACCGAGAAAGTTTAAAAATGAATTGTCACATTGGGTTGACCCCTTAGTACAGGTAAACCACGTTGTACATGGCACATAGGCGTAACAGCCTTTACCAAAAACAAGTCTGTTGTTAACCCTGGGCTAATCGCTTCGTATAGTTAAACAGAGTTGAACAGGCGTATAGGCGTAATACCCCTTTCCAAAAAACTTCATTGCAACTTTAGTTTTAATGAAAACACAGGGAACAGCCTGTCATTACCAATTCAGCTAAAATAATCTGTCAGTCATTTTATTTGCACGAAAAGTTTTCATGAAAAAATAATAAAAGATGTAGCTACCTAGCTAACTGCATTTAGCATTACACTTTTTGTTTAAGAATATTGTTGTAGCCAAACTGCATTTTTATACTCTCACTTTTTAGCCAAAGATAGGAGCTAGCTAAATGGCTACAGTCTCAACACAAAAATAAATGGTGGGTAGGATAAAAAGATGTTAAGGGGGATTTTCACGAAGCGAATTGAACGGCAAATTGTATCTGAGCAGGCGCAGTTTTGTTTGTTATGATTTTGCATCGAAATATTCGCTTCGCTGAAAAGTAGAAACAGTTCCTACTTTTTCGCGGCTAAAGGTTTCGCTGCTAGTTTTAGACCAATCAGAACGCGGTTAACCAATGTAAACACTGAATATATTTTGTCGTGAAAATTAAAAAGCGAATTTGCCATCGAATTCGCCGTTCAATTCGCTTCGTGAAAATCCCCATTTATACCATACAGAATAGTAATAAGTAAGGTTCTAGCTAGCTAGCCTCCAAAATCTTCGTTCCTAGCCAAAAATCCTAAAACTGGTGCGTTTAAGATCTGTACGTGACTAAAAACGTGACAATATATTTATCTTAACATTTTAGAACATACAAAAAACAATATTACGAAAATAGAAAGCTTATAGGAGACAAAAAGGTGAAACAGACTTACAAACAGCACTGACCCACCATTCCTTTAAAAACAAAAATGGCCATCATGTTTCGGTCCTCATGTTTCTTCGTTGGCATGCCCAGGCCGAGAAAGTGGTGGATTGTTTTTTTAAACAATCAAGCGTTTTGATTGGTGTATTTTATGCGAGCGGTCAAAACAAAGTCAGTAAAACTATCAGTAAACTGTCCCATTTGTTTTCTGTAGCTTCTGAGCGAAAACGGCGAATCAGAACAAATTTAATGCACAAGAGGGTGCTGATAAGCTGCAAATCCTTGCATATACAAGGACAAGTTCAGGCATTTTTAGAATTAAATTCGTTATTTTCTTCCTAAGCTCTATCAAACTATTCCTACACTTCCCGAACTTGCCCAAATGTCCATAAAAAAGACAAATCTCAAAGTTAACCGTTGTACAAATTGTATAGGTTATGTGCAGGAACTTTTGTGGTATGGGGCTTGGATGTCGTACAGTTTTCACTCGTCACTAACAAAAGGCTTGTTGATAGGTGAAGTAACGTTGACATAAATTCTGTGGTTCCATAACATAATAAGTCAACATAGGCTTCCAAAATACAAAACTGGTGTTTACACAACAACCAAAAAGTACATATATGTTTTTTCATTTTTGAAATGGATGCTGGTTTTTATCTGCCAAAATACTGAATTGGTCAAAAACGCCTGCACTTTTTACAGCATATGCAGCTTAACAGCACCCTTATCACTTTATTCTCTCATTTCTGAAAGCTGAAAGCTCCTGTTGGCGTTGTCGAGGCACGCCTTTGTGGTAGTTTGGTCTACCATATTTGTTTTTGTTTTGTAAAAATAGGTATGTGTGTCCAGCGAGAGAGCAGATGTGAGATTTTAACGAGTAGACTGTATTTTTAATAACAGAGATAAAACAATAGCTACCATTATTATTATTATTATTAACAATTTCTTTTACATTGACGTGTAAAAAAAAATAAAAAATTCTAGCTTCTCGGGAAAAGTCGCTAATTAAAGTCAATGAAGAAGGCAATTAATTTAGTTAATTTGACTTCTTTGCTTTGCATACCATCATCCTGAAATAAAGGATGGTTAGACTATAGCTTTTATTTTTGAGATCCTATATATTGCAAGGAAGTGGTATGCCAGAAAATTCGGGAAAAAAAACCAACAAAAACAAACCGCAAAATGCTATAAATACTAAATAAAAGTCTGCCTGTCAAATAAAATCTAATCCATTAATATACGGTTTGCACAACCTACAAGGGCAACTTTCTGGATTCCATTTCTTAATTTTTGACTTAAACTCTTGTAATGTTTCAGATGTTTTTATATTTAATGGTATCATCTGCCACAATTTTGGCGCGAAATTTGAGATAGTTTCAGTGCCATAAGTAGACGTTTTTGCTGTGCGATAGCAAAGTTCTCTTTCATTTCTCAAATTATAAGTGCTACTACGGAACAGAAAAATATCACTTATTATATCAGGTTTGTTTTTAGCTTTATATATTTCTATAGCTAGTGTTTCAAGATTTTTTTCGTGTATCGTTTTTGATTTATCTCTATGTAACAGTTCCTTAAATGTTAATGTATGGTCACAATAGATTATTCGAAGTGCTCTTACATGCAGATTATTAATTCTGTTATTCAGTGTTCTATTGTGGAACATCCATATCAAAGGACAGTAACTAAATTGAGAGGTAACAAAAGCCTTCATAATGACTCTTCTTTTTTGAGTATCCATGTAAGGTGCAACACGCGCTAACGCATGTAGTTTTTGGCTGTTTTTTTGACATAAGTCCGTTACATGCAAATCAAATTTTAATTTCCGATCAATTTTTATCCCTAACAGTTTCTGTTGGTCACTGTTTTTAATGTACGTGTCTCCAACGACAGCTTTTGTATCAAGTGGTAAGCTAGAAAGAAGATGGCTCTTTACTTCATTGGCTTTCATACCGTTTTCAGCAAACCATATAAACATTCTTTTTGCTGTTTTTTCAAGGTCTCCTACAACTTGATTTTTATCAGACCCATACGTATATGGGGTGTTGTCATCTGCGTAGCTAGCTATATCAGTTTCAATCGTTATCAGAAATAAATCTATCAGAAAAACGTTGAAGAGTAGTGGGCCTAAAATAGACCCTTGTGGCACACCAAATAAGATGTCCAGTAACGTACTAAATGAGTTGTTTATTTTAACTCTTTGTTTCCGGCCAGTTAAATAGCTATGTATTAATCTCAAAGCATCCTTGTCAAACCCATAAGCGTGCAATTTAGCAATAAGTAAATGTGATTTATACAGTCAAAAGCTTTAGACAAGTCTGTCAATAACGCTGCGTAAGATCCTTTGTTATCTAGGCTTTTTTTACATTTTTCGATCATTGCTATAAGGCATTGCTGCGTACTAAAACCTCTCCGAAAACCAGACTGCTGCTTGTTAAAAATAGGTTGAAAAAAAGCTTCAATTTGTTCGTATAAGCATTTTTCGAATATCTTAGAGATATTAGGCAGTATACTGACCGGGCGGTAGTTACACTTGTCCGTACGGTCCTCCTTTTTGAAAACTGGAATGACGTTTGCGTTCTTAAGGCTTTTTGGAAAATTGGATTGGTCGATGTTATAATTTATGCTATTGCACAAAACATTTCCAAAAATGTCAGAATTTTCCTGTATTATTTTCGTTGGAATGTCAGACTGCTGTGTAGTTTTATTTTTATCCAAATCTTTAATTTTTTTTGTAACATCAGATAGGCTGACTCGTCTAAAAGAAAGCTTTTTACCAGACTCGCCATAAAACTGTTTGATTTTGACAACACTTGGATGATTAGCAAATTTCGATAAGGAGGTTTATCATTAAAAATATTATCATTTTGTGGATTTTCATTTAGCTTGATTCTAAGATTGGGAACAAGGTTGCAAAAATAATCATTAAAAATCGATGCTATTTCAAGGTCATCAGTGATAGTTTTTCCATTTTCAACTAATGATATCAGCTCTTTGTTTTTGACTTTCTCTATCAAGCTCAACTCTACTTGATAGTAACTATCAATGTTTTAGTGAAGTAATACAAACATTTGATGCTACTGATAGGAAGTAGGTGTATTTATTTCCTCACTTCTGATTGAAAACGTACTTTGTGTTTGTTTTTTGGCTTGGGGCCTAGCTACGCATTTTTGGGAAGCGACTACCACGAGGCCATTTGTTTTTGGTCACACGAACGTCATTCGTTTTCTCCTCCGCGCTTTTGCTTTCCCCTGCGGTCACTGCTTCTCGTTTGAATTGCTGTTGCCGTTCTAGTTTGGACTTCTGCGCAAGATAATTTTTGGCTGTGATTAATCGAGGGGTATTCCTCGCTGACAGGATTACTACTGACAAGCCTGAATTTAGGACCTAGGACGTGGTTATAATGATTTCTTCCATAGATGAGCTCCAAGATGAGGTAGAGCGTCTGTTAAGGAAATGTTCTCCTGAGATAGTGAAAGTGATCGCCACGGAATGGAAAGTAGACCCAGTAGATGGAAGGGATAAACGTGCCCTTCTTAGAGATATGCAACAAATTTTGGATGACACTACTGATGCAGATCAAAAGGCTAATCTTTTCCAGGGATTGCTACCATTGCTTCCTGCTGACTTACAGCCAAGGTTGAAGAAGCTCCTCAAACTAGACACTGCTGTAGTGGCAGGGGATGTTACTCCTGATTCAAAAGAACTTGACAACAAGGAAGATGGTAGTCCTGAAAAGACAAGGGGAGAGGAGGGATCTACGGCAGCCCTGGTCAAGTTGCTAGGACTACAATCAGCAGGAACAAGCACCTTCAGGAAAGAATGTCGTATCTCTGGAATAACAGATGACAATAAGAAAATCAATTATATTAGCCTATGTAAGGAAGTAGGAGAAGAAAAGAAGAAAGGCTTCAAATCCTTTGAAATAGTTAGTGCTATCCGAAAAGCAATACCAGCTGGAGAATTGCGAACATACCTAGACTCTTTCCCAGTTATATCACTAGAAGAAACACTGACGCCTATCAGAAGTGCGTACAAAGAAAAATCGGCCACAGAGTTGTTTCGAGAGTTAGACAAGTTGTTTCAAAGAGAAAATGAAGATGGACCAGCGTTCTTGTTCCGAGCGCTTAGTCTACGTCAAAGAATTTTGAAAGCATCAGAAGTGGAAGGAGAAGTACAGTACCACCGATCACAAGTTGTTGCTGTATTTATGCACTCCCTGAGAACTGGGTTGCTACACGTACCCGTGAGGATGCATATGGCACCATTCCTAGATGAAAGTAAAGATCCACCGAACCCACTGCTGATGTCTTAAATGAAAAAAAAGCTTAGGATGAATTCAATGAAGGGTGAGTAAACGAAATTATTCTCGGGATTTCAAAGTGACAGCTAAAGTCAATGATGTATCGGTCACCTCAGAGAAGCACATAAAACAGCTAGTTGAACAAATGAATGTCATGACGGTGGAAATGCAGAAAATGAAAGATGACATCACAAAAATCCGAACGGATAAACCTCAGGAGAGACAAGTCGTTGGTCGTTGTGTGCTATTAGATTTTCAGATAAAGAATAGTTCTGTTCTGCAAGTGCCATTCCTTTTAACAAATGAAGATATTGTTCAACCAATTGTGGGATATAACGTGATTGCGGCAGTATTGAATCAGGACAACCAAGCAGTAGATTTTACTTTGCCAAGCGAAACATCTCCAGACCTGAAAGAAACACAACTTGACGCACTGAGTTCATACATTCTAACTAAGGAGGAGGATCCTCCGATCAGTACTGTGAAATGGATGAAGACTGGTGCACTGATCAAACCGGGCGAAACCATGACCATGTCGTGCAAACTGGAAGCAGTGGTCATGGAAAAGACAACTCCGGTAATGTTTGTACCAATAACTAATCATCCCTTCGAAGGTGTTTTGCTGTTGAAAGAGCAGATCTTATCACTCAAGAAAGGAAGAAGGGTCAGAACCTCGATCACTATCACTAACGTATCAAACACTGATGTAAAAATTGCTGGAAGAATGTTACTTGGAACCTTACAATCAGTTACATCAATGACTCCAGCACCAGTAAAGTTCAAAGAGTTCACAAAAGAAGAGCAGGATTTAGATACAAAAGATAGCCATATTAGGAATTTAGAGAGTGATCCAGCTTTAACCACCAGGGTCGAATCAGTTGAAATCGATGCCAGTATTCAGGAAGACGACCGAAAATATCATCAACAGTTAAAAAGAATTGATCTGGAGTCCTTGTCAGACAGCCAACGCAAAATAGCGGAGAATATGCTGTGGGAACAAAGACATGCATTTGCAGATTCTCGAGTGACCGTGGCGAAATCCTCCGGCTTACATTGCTTATAAGAGAAAGATGTCGTCGCAAGTTAAGTTCAACACAGAGACCATCGAAACCCTGTCCGGCAATCAAAATTAACCTATGTTCAAACGGGCGTTTTTGAGTATTGCCGACATAGCGCGCAATTTTAAGTATTTGGCCGAGGAAACTATAACAAGGCAGGAAATTGTGGGGTGAAGGGTCAGGGTGCCATCCTACCTCTTGGAAGAGGGAGAAATCTGCATGGTGTATTTGTCACGTTGGACGGCGCGTTGGAACTTGTGCGTAAGTCAAAAAAATCCAAGTCTGTGGGGCTAATCAAATGGCTAGCCCGGGCAGGTGTGAAAAAAACTACAAGAAGAACTTGAGAAGCAGCGCCAAGCCCTCGAGGACAAAGATGTTGTCGTCGCTATTGTAATAAAATATTAGGTACCCCCAAAATAAAAGGTACCCCCGTAGGTTTTCGCTGATGGTTTTTAGAACTTCAGCTCTTTAGAGGATATATATATATATATATATATATATATATATATATATATATATATATATATATATATATATATATATATATATATATATATATATATATATATATATATATATATATATATATATATATATATATATATATATATATATATATATATATATATATATATATATATATATATATATATATATATATATATATATATATATATATATATATATATATATATATATATATATATATATATATATATATATATATATATATATATATATATATATATATATATATATATATATATATATATATATATATATATATATATATATATATATATATATATATATATATATATATATATATATATATATATATATATATATATATATATATATATATATATATATATATATATATATATATATATATATATATAACATCTCCAAGAAACAGAATTCTTCAGGTTAGCAGCATATTCATGGTGCTCCAAGTTTGAATAACTGGGATTTTTTAAACAATTTTATTTTAATTTTCATATTTAGAGGCATGTAATTTCAGAAGAAGCTAACAAAGTAGTGATTGCTGTTTTAAATTGCATTCTTGGTAACATAGTAGAAATACCTTATTATAAAAATAAAAAATTGCCAAACACAACAAGAAAAAGGAAATTCCACCTGATTTCGAAGAGAACCAACAGGAAGAATGCAGAAGAAAGTGATGGTGATGAAGCAGATGGTTGATATTATGGAGAGTAGAAAACTTCAAAATGTAGCTTCCTCCAGTGAATCGTTGTATCAGTATTTTTGTGGACAGTTGTTCAAGTATGACACCTTCAAATGGAGAGTTAAATCAGCTACAAAGAATGTTGTTGTCATGAATGATTACGATTGTAACACTGGTGAATTTATGGTTTTTATATATTTTTTGACTTTTTAATTATTTTTAGATTATTGGTTCTACAGCTGTTCAACAACCTTTGTTTTGTAACTTTATACTGTTTATATTTTGTAGCATCTTGAATATGTCCATGTATTTTTAACTACCACAAGTACTGGTCCAACCTATTATTGCAATTGCAAAATATTTTCTGTATCTCAAACCTGTGCTGAAGCTCCAGAAAGATTTAATGTTAGGTGGCTGGGTGTTTCTTGTTTGCATGTGCGATTGCTTGCCAGTGTTGTTTCACTTCTCTCATCTTCTGATCATATTCCAGAGCCTGTGAGGGCTGATGTCAGCCTTGTGAATATGTCAATTATTAATGTTGGCTTAAAGTGCTCAGAAACAGTTGTTGAGGAACTTCCTGCTAAATTAAATGTTCGCAAATTCTCGATCACCCATGAAGATTCTGCTGCAATTGTATCTCTTTTCAAAGTGTCTGGAACAAATAGAAAAGTTGTTCAATGCAAAAATTCGTTATGTGTTATTGACAAAGGGTCAAAAAGGTCAATCAAAAACATAACCACTGCTTTTGACTTATGTCATCATTTGGTGTCATTTCGAGACTTCTATTTGACCAATAATGAATCTGATGACGTTGATGATATTAGTCATGAAGATAGTAATAATGCTAATTTTCTTTCTGATAATAAGGTGTGTACTTTCTATTATCTATTTTTTTTTACTTTTAAACTATATATTCCCAATCTATTTAAGTGTATTATCAGTGGACTTATTTTTTTTATTGGTTAACGGCATAAAACCACGCTACAGTTATTATTAACCACCATACAGAACCTGACAATAAAGCTAGACTACACGACTGTTACGTAAGTTACACATTGTATTTCCAAAGAGAAGGTCGCTGGTTCAAATCCAGCTCTTCTGAAATGAAGATAGCTCGGTGGTTAGAGCGTCGCTAACCATTTGTAAGACAATAAGGTGAAGCTTGACTTTTAAATATGATTATTTAATATCATATAATGTCTTATAATCATAACTCTGTATTATAGTGAAAAGATGTATTCAATGAGGAAACTGGTTTGTGGCAATTTAAACTTAAATGTCCCAGCAAGTGTGTCGTAGATGGCGATCCTTTTTCTACAAGATTGCAAGATAATCTAAAATTAAGAGAAAATTGGAGTGAGGAAAACGAAGACATCGATTTTGTACCTGATATGAATGGAACATGCCCATGTGAGGTTAGTATAAGGCAAAGTATACTGTCTTTAGTAAATAGAATGTTTTTTGTGCATGCATTATGTGTAGGGAATAATCCTTATAACAAAATGTAGAACTTATTGCTAAGACTTTCTTTATAAATATAATTAACATTGTCACTTTAGGCTGGTTGGTTTTCAGATGAATTCTCACAAGAAATTATTGGGAAGTCAACGGAGTCTAAATTGTATTTGAACAGGAAAGTGGTGAAGTGCAACTTTTTCATGCGTTTGTGCTTGCAGAATTGTTGTGACCCTAAATGGGATGGATGGAATGAATCCATATTCAGGCTGTCATCAGCTACTTGTGCGGGTATGAAATAGGCTGGGATTTCGTTGATGCAGTAAAAACAAGTGGTCAATCGTTTAGCGGTTTCGTGACGGTTAAGAATAACAGTTACAGGAGAAGGAATCACGGTGCCCAAAAGTTTATGTCAGTCCCAGTTTTTATTGATTGCTTCTGCGCATGGATTTCAGCTATGCAAATTGAATTTCGTCAGCAATGTAGGTTGTGTGGAGGCGAAAGTAAAATATTAGCCTGTGACGGTACAAAGTTAGAAGTGGGTTTTAAAAATGCTTTTGTTGATCCCATAGAAAATGCTGAGGGTGGGGAAATTTTCGTTTTTGTCAAGACGTGTTAGATTTTGTTCAAAAGATTACTGATGAGGAATTAACAACTGCCGACCTACGATTATTTTTGCACGAACTGAGGTTTTATGACAACAAAATTTACTAAAGTACAAAAGAGGTTATTGCGCAAAAAATCAAAGCATTACTGCATTCTTGGAGGTAAGCAGTTATTATACTTGAACTAATTTAGTTTAGTTTGAACAAAATTTTATAAGAAAAAGCAAATCCTTAATCCTTAAGTCCTGTCAGTTTAATTAATAACGTTAATTATTTTGCTCTCTAGGAGCTCATCTGGTTATTAACTCAATTTCCTTTTTTCCTTAAAATTTAGGAAATGATTTTTTGCACTTTATCTGTGGCGTATATCGGGTGTTATGTAGAATAACTTTTTTTAATTAATTAAGTCATTGAATTTTATGCAAACATAATGGTATTTCATAAAAAGTGACATTATAAGAAAAAAATTATTACTCTTATTTTGTTTCTTAGGAGCTGTTCATATAAGGCGAGCTGGCCCGGTTAGGCGGGCGATATTTTGTTACGTTCATATGAGGCGAGCTGTCCCGGTTAGGCGGGCTGAAAATAGTCAGGAGAGTTTGTTCATATATTTTATATGGCGTTCTAAAGGAAATTTAAATTACAAGGAATTCTTCAAAATAATGTGTTTTATGAGAAAGCTACAAAAATGTTTATTTTGTCAAAACAACGATAAATACACAGCAATAAAATTTGATGTTTTTAAATGTAATGTAATGTAATGTTTTTCTTCTGGAGCGTTTTTATATATTTAATGTCCAACGCATATGTAATATTATTTTCACCAATAGTTATATAATTTGACAAAAAAGTTAAATCTTCATATTTTTGGCATTCCTGTACAGAAAAGAAATGATTTCTACAAATAAAATAACCTTGATCATGCTCAAAAATAAAGGAGTCAGTATGGAAAATTTTCATCCCGCCTAGCCGAGATCTCGGTAAGAATAAGCGAGATCTCGGCTAGGCGGGCCGGCTCGGTTGTCATATGAACACATTTTTATTTTTGTATGTGTTTCTTGATAGTAGCGAGATCTGGCCCAGCTGAGCCAGCCCGCTTCCATATGAACAGCCCCTTAAACTGAAAATTTAGCCTGTTATCTGTCCAAAGTTGAAAAAACAAAACCAAGGCCATACCCAACCGTAGATTCGTTATTTTCAATCGAAGGGAATTCCACCTCGAAAATCTTCTTAAGATCTACTATTATTCTCATAATTTTGTGTTAACTTCTTATTAGCAGAGGCATAATTAATACGTCTTTAACGAAGATGGATAACACAATGTTTTTCCTGGATTTGGCATTTCGCGAAAGGTTTTTCAAGCACAAAAAAAAAAATCCCCCAAACGCAAAAGTTTTTGTCAAAAAATTCGCTTTTTTGATCATTATCTCATAAAGAAATATGCATGTGAGTTCGTTGTTAAGAACATCATTTTTTTTCGTCGTCCTTATTGTATAATGTTGAAAATTTTATGTTTAGTAATTGTTCCTCTTGTATCAGCGTCCATCTGTGTTATTCTGGCTTTTTAAAAAATGTTAAGAAAGCCCTTAAAGGGACTAAAAAGCGGCTGTTGGTTTTCGACTTTGGTGACGTACACGAAAGAGCTAATGGCGGTGAAAAAAATTAGGCGTACGATCTACAACGATCTACAACGACCTTCAACGATCTACAACGATCTACAACGACATAAAAACCATCTACAACGATCACAACATAAAATAAAGGTCCTAGCTTGTCGACATGTTTTTTTTTGCAGTTTGTTTGGCTCACGTAGGTCCGAAATAGGCTTCAACTCTGTGTATCACCTCATATTCGTAATTTTGTTTGTTGAGCTATATAATATATAGGTTTACATTTTTACTTTGCCGATTTTTGCAATTTTTTTCCTTCTAAAAATAACAAATACTATATATTCGAACTATGTAGGTTCCGTTAATGTTTCATTGAATATAGGTATTACATATAAGTACTACATAATAATACGTAGAAGGTCATTTAATTCAAAACATGGCTGCTTGCAAAGACACTATTCTGACCCAACTTAGAACACTAAAGATGGGACGGACCATCTTTTGACACGGTGGCCCATCTCTTGACCAACTTGCGACATGGCGTTAGAAAGTGTTTGCACACATCAAGACCTTGTATTTAATGTAAACTAACTCCAATAAAGTGAAAAACTGAACTGCTGCAACTTTTTCTGGCATATTGTTGTATATAGCTAGCTGAGATTAAAACTATTTATGTTTAGCTATTTTTCAAGATAATCTTCGATGAAATTATTGCAACTTGACCTATTACGTAATTTGAGAGGTAAAATCACTTTGGTTGGGACGGCCACAATTTAAATATTTTGTTTTATATTAAAGAAAAAAAGACTTGATTAAAAGAAATGTGTTAGTATATATTTTATGTGATGAGTCTCACCAGTTTCGAGCAACACACCCTTTCAATTATTTTTAGGAGTGTTCCACAAAGGCAGTTCTGGAGTCTTTAAAGCTTATAGCCTTTAAAAGGATGGAAATTGTTTGTCAATAGTTAGGCCTGTCCCATCTTATAACACATTTTCTAAAATTGCAAGAGTTCTTTGTGTACATACATTTGTCCCATCCGATGACACGGTTTTTAAAAGCGGGAGATTCCTTCGTCAATAGTTGGACCTGTATCAATTTAGGACGAATTTGCATACATTTGTCCAAAGTTAGGCCAGGCCCGTCAATAGATGGGCCATCCCAACTGGGAACGCACCGACCCGTCCTGTGACGGGCCGTCCTGTCTAAAGACGGGCCAGTCCTGCGTCCAAAGTTGGGCCGCTGTCTCCAACAAATGTATATAATGTGTTGGTTCTAGGTCGTTGTAGATGGTTTTAGGTCGTTGTAGATGGTTTTTAGGTCGTTGTAGATCGTTGTAGGTCGTTGTAGGCGGTTCCTCTGTTTAGTAAGTACGAAAAATTATGTTCCTTCAGGATAAAACAACATCTAAAATCCTCTTAAATATAATATTAGGTATCCAAATATAACTGAAAATGACAGAAAAGTTCCCTACGTATATTGGCTATCAATAATTTATTCGATATAAACCCTTATCTTGCTTTTAACTCAAGTTTTCTAATAAAATATACTTCAAATTTTTTCGGGCAGCTAGCTAGCTATATCCTTCAAAATTTTACATAGAAACATACAAGTGTTTTGCACATAAAGCCAGTCGAAGCAACAACAATGACTTTACCATCTTTTGGGAGGCATTAACTACCTTCTTAAAGCTAAAAACAAAGAAATGTTTTAACAAAGAAAAAACATCCATTTGATTTATAGTCATAAAGAATGTATATTTTTGGATTGTAGGATGGAAGTTGCATTAAATAATTTAGAATGGAAGTGCCAAGGGTGGAAAGTAATCTAAAAACAATGAGTTAAAGAAAAACTTACAACGCTTTCCCGACGTGTCTCCTTTTTTTCAAATAAAAAACATCTTGCAGGTGCATCAAATATAAAGTTGCTTCAAGTTTGTCTTTTTACGGGGTTAATACGACGGTGGAAAAAAATAGCGTTAGCCTTTTGCCACCAGCTAATATCCAATCAACCATCAGTCCAGGTCTATTTGGGACTATTCAAGCCGATAAACGGGTTAACGGGCTATTTTTCCGGAGAATTGACCACGTGAAAAACGGAAGCCGTACTTTTTTGAACTCACGACTCGAAGATTACCTATAGTCCTTTTGATTTACTGATGTTTTATATATTTTACAGATCGTAACTTATTTTACCGCCAAAAATTATACTGATAAAAAAATTTAATTCATCATGAAAAATGAATTATTCATAAACAGGTTGTCTAGACGTTTATGTGCTTCTAAATTGTGTATAATTTCGTCCACATTACCTATTTGAGTGCTCCGTCTATTACAAGCCATTCTTCGGAATGAGTGGGAATTGAACTGATTGAATCGTCTCGTAGCCCCTTAAGTTGTTCCATTGAGAATTTTTCTGTAACAAGAGATGTAAAAAAACTTACTGGAACAGTCTGTGTGCGTTTTGAAATTGTACCACAGACTAACGAAACTGTGACTCACTGCGCAAATCAAAATGATGACGTATTCCCGTGGATAATGAATAGGATCCTATTTATTTCCTTAAGTTCATGAAACACAGCAGGTATCACTTTTCGGAACATTTGTGTGTCTTTTACAGAGCATAAACAATAAAAATTTCATTCCATTAATGTGTGTGTATTTTACTTGAATGACAAGGTAGTGCGCATTGGCCAGATCCACTTTTTTGATAAAATTCGAGAGATAAAATCTCGAAGTGGAAATCACTTTTTTTTGCACTAAAACAGGTAGACTTGTAAGGTGTGTTGGAGTTTGTGGGCAAAGATGCTACGATGAAGTTGTACTATCTGCGGAGGAAAAACAGAAAATCTAAAAAGAATTACATATATTACATATAATTACATATACAGCTCGATAGGTGGCCATCCGGGCGAATCAAAAACTGTTGATAAAGGTAACATGCTTTTTAACGGAATAGTATATCATTTTCCTACACAGGTTAAACAATGTGCTACATGTCAGAAACACGGGTCGTTGCCATCTTTAAGAAAAGAAATGACACCTATTCAGGTTCGATTTCTTAAAAGTTTGTTTAATTTCAGAGACTATGATTGGAAAACGATATTACCGTCTTTAGCGGTGTGCTCGTCCTATGAATAAAAGCGCGTCATGCTTTGTGTATTAATGTTACCTATGAAATCATTTAGACGAGCAAGGTGTGGGAGTTGATCGGGATAGATTTTGTTGGGACTCTGCAAGAGACCAAGAGAGGGAATAAGTACATTTTAACATGTACAGACTTATTCTCTAAATGTCCTCTTGCTTACGCATTGCCTAATAAGCATGCGGAAACAGTGGGCATTAACATGCTTAAAGTTCTGACGACATTTGGTAAATCCATACTCTCAGACAATGGGAGCGAATTCAACAACAAGGTAAAAATCAAGTTTTCTTGATTTAAAAATGACATTAGTCCTGTACACAAAATTTTCTTTGGTGTTACCATGATTGTTATGTTCACTGTTTGTTTAGTTAAACGATGAGACATATAAAAAAATGGGCGTTGAAAGGAGAAAGACGGCGGTATACCATCCCCAGTCAAATGGACAGGATGAAAATATTGAACAAAATATTGAAAAAGTAAACTCTTTTTTTACACCTTGCATTTAAACTTTTCATTTCCAGTCACAAGGCTTGCTTGTTGCTTATCTTGTCTTGCTTATCATCTTGAGAAGGCTTTATCGTGATGCGACGCGGCGAAACTTGGGAATCACTTTTTTTTAGATGCGCGAATTTCTGATACCGATAGGATTAAATGCAGTGAACATACTTTTATATTTTTATTTATTTAGAAAATTAAAAAAATGGTAAGTGAAACTGGTGAAGACTGGGACGAGTATCTTGACGTCTGGATTTTTTCAATGAAGACAGAACGTCAAACGTCTACAAAGACTTCGCCTTTCAAACTTTTGTTTGGTGGCCGACTACCCAAATTCGAAGAGGATTTTGAGGAGGTAAAAACAGCATTTTTACATTTATATGTAGTCTTAAAACAATTTAGGCTTAAATTGTAGGACAGGAGGAAGTGTTTTTTGTAGTGCGAGAAATATATAATCCAGAACTAATGCAAATATAGGGGAAGGCGGGAAGCTTTCAATTTTAGGTTATCAAAATTAAGTACTTATTATTGTGTAAATTGTACTGTTTATTTACGTTACGTTATAACATATTAGTGTACAGTTCTGGGTGAACCTACGACTGAAGAAGTAGCAGCTACCATAAAATTGGCAGCAAAAAACATCGAAAAAGCTACAACATTTGTGAAACAAGTGAGTGTTTTTGTTTTAATATTGTATTTTAAACCCCAATAAAACGGAGTTTACAAAGTATTTGGAGGCCTTTCACATCGTGAAGATATACCAAGTAATTTTAACTATCTTACTTTTATTAATATTTGCGCTTTATTAGAATTCGTGTGAATCTTAGGCGAGAGAAACACAATACGGGCGAATAGCTTTTATATGCAAAAAACCTGAACTTCATTCTAATTTATCACGAGGTGTTTAAATTCAAGATAAAATATCTTTTTGAGCTTTTGTTGATATAACATCTTCTTTAAAATAAATCTAAAATTTTCTAAAATGACTCATTCGTCTTCTTTTTCAAAATTTGAATCCATAAAAATATTTTTTGGCACGAGTTAATTCTTAAACACGAAGCCTTTCAATTTTGTGGGACATGTACGTAATACGCAGTATACAACTTGGAGCTTGAAATTTCGAAGTCCCAAAATTCATTGTACGAATTTTTTATAAAATCTGTGAAACTAACCAAAGCAGACCAAGTAGAAGAGGAAGAACGACGAAAGAACAACGCGGCGCTAAAGCCCTTATTTCTTTATTGCAGATTTATTTAAAGCACAGTTGACTGACAAACCCAAAAACTAAATTAACGGGTGTATACTTACTGCAGTTTGTAAAACTGTTAAGTATTCCGTGTTTAGAACATACAAGTTGCACAATAAAGACAAAAAAACACTTATGATAAGTGCGTGAGAGCAACAACAGCTAAAAGAAATTTTAAAGAGGGTGAAAAGGTTTTACTGGCTGATCAATCAAAAAAAGGGTCTCAAACCCAGATTCAAAGGCCCCTTTATTGTCGAATCTATCACGCCACACGGCAATGTAAAACTTAAAGACAATAAACACAGTCATCACCCAAAGAACTTGAAAAAAATTGTAGGTACCTACCTCGCATATTTTCCAAAAAAGTATAATCGACAAACCAAATGCTTCTATAGTTATTTTATTGTTTTCTTTTCTCAGCTCCTAAATTAACCATTGAAGGTACCGATGAACAACAAAATAGAGGTAATTTTATAATATTCGCTTTCCATCTGCGTGTCTCATACATTGCATTTAGCTAAGAAATAAAAAAAGCTATTTGAAAATTTTTTTGCAACCTATTTCTACCCCCTTTCAACTATAGGTTTTTAGCTACCCGTGGAAGCTAAAAACCTATAGTTGCAGCTTAGTAATAACCAGAATAAAAAAAAAACACTTTATCCTTGCAAAACAGCATCATCTAAGACACTAGCTATAGCTATCTAGGTTCCCTCACAATCTATGTTTTAGCCAAAATCTTCAATTTGTTATGTTTAAGATTTGTACATGGCTAAAAAAACATGTTAAAATAAAAATATATAAACATAAATGTGTAAGATCTAATATATAATGTATAAAAAATTCCATATGCAACAGGGTCCTTCAAATTCGCCACAAATACAAACATGTTTCGATTTTTATGTATCTTCATTTATGAATTTTGCAATTAATATTACGGTAGGGGGAGGGGGGCGCGTTCGGAACGGCTCATAAAATAATGCGGTTTTCTATTCACCTTCATACATTTTTTAGCTAACATTCCTGATCATGACTATGCCTGTAAATATAAAGTTACCGATAATGTGCAAAAAGGTGAAGTGCTACAAATTTTATTCAATCAATTTTTAAATAAATTGTTGAACCGCTAACAATATTCTGTTTAAGGAACTAATCTCTATCCCATCATCTTTATTGATAGAATTCCACTTAATCAATGATACTGTAGAGGGAATATCTGACGCAGACATCTCTTATAATAATACGCTAAGTGTGTCTGTCTGTCACTTTTGCAAAGTGGATAAAATTTCTTTGATAAAATCTATAAAACATCGCCTATTTGTTCTGTAAATTAGCAAACTTTGACGTTAAAGCAATATTGACGTCAAAGGAAAGTATATTAAGATTAGTGAAGCCATTGCATTGCACTTTTAAATTTAAGGCTTAATAACTTGGAAACGGGTGGAAATAACTGACGTCATCTCCTGTGTGGGTAACTAGGGACTAACTGGGACCAATTTGGGTAGGTTTCCCAAACCTAGGTCAGGGAATCCGTTTCGGAATGGACAGGTTAATGACGTCATCAAAAAACCTTTAAACCCTAATATCTCTGCACCTGTTTGTCAAAAGTACACGATCCTATACATTTTCTTGATCAGCGTTTCAAGATCTATACGATGAAGGCAACAGGCATACAAATTTCTGAAAAAATTTTTTCGGTGTTCTGACAGGTCTCTGCTGACGTCAGCAAAATTTAAATGACGGTTGTTTTTCTCTGTTATCCTGCCTAAGTGGATTTTTCCACGGGCCTTATTGACTAGTCTCTTATAATAATACGCTAAGTGTGTCTGTCTGTCACTTTTGCAAACACGATATTTTTTACCACCCGAATGCGCGAGTTTTTCGAGTTTTTTTGTTTTGTTTACATTTGTCTCGCAACCGTTAGAAACCACGTGATAGAAAATAAGCAGTATGATTCGTTCAAATACGTACTTTCGAACGGGACGGCATTCGAATAAAAAGTTCCGTTAGCGTAAAAACAAACAAACATAAAAATTTCTCGACAAAGTTCTCGACACAAAAGGCGAACTGAAGAAGCGGTTTAAAAATGTCTTATTTTCGACGATCCCTTAGTCACAAAAAAGTGCAGATATTAAAAGCAAGAAAAGTAAAAGTGGAGAAGTAGAAGTACAAAAGTAAAGTTAGAAGCCACGAGAAGTTACTTCGAAAGTGAAGAGTGCAGCTAGAAGTAGTAAAGAAAAGTTAGAAGTAGAAAATAAAAGCTTGGGTTTAAAGTCGATTTGGATTCACATATAGTAAGAAGTTTGATATTTTTAGACGTTATGTTTTTATGTCGCTAGAGTTACGTGTCAGGCAGACTCGCATTTGCCAGGAAAAAGTCACTTAAAAGCTTCAAATTCTTTAAGTTTTATGTTTTACCGCGTTTTTTATAAAAAAGCTAGCATTTACTGTTTTTTGCATAATTAATGTATCCCCCGGTGCGTAACTAATGTATTTGTCCTAAAATTCAAAATGCTGCATAAAGCTGTTAGCTGGCTACCAAACAAATGTGCCAGCGAAATAGAAAGTTTTGGTTTGTTGAACTAACTGCAAATGTCATAATTTTTACATTGCTATTGTTTTCCTTTATATATGTTTTACTAAGCATAAACAGCTAGCTATAGACTTAGCTAAGTCTCCCCAGCTTAAGTATATTTAACTGGGTGTCTTAGGTACTGTTTTGTTAGCTGGCTAGCTAATGTTAGCTTCAAGGCTCCATCCCATAGCTAGCTTTAATCTATGAGTTTTGTCGTTATTCCTCTTTTTTTATGTATTTATAGCTACCTTAGTACTCAAACTTCTCTTCTTTTTTGAACACGAATTATGATGTAACAACAAGCTATAGCTACAAAATCTTTCTTGAACTTTATAGGATACTGTGACACATTTTTATGCCCATAGAGAATAATTTTTTCACATTTCCTGTAAACTTTACAAGGGGACCACAATATGACAAGTGGAACAAATTTTATAGAATTTAAAGTGTGTGTATTAAGTTATTTTTTATTGTTTTGTTTCCTCATCCTGTTAAACTTTTGTCAGCCTACATGTAAAATGCCAGGTTTTTTTACAAGGGTTTTTGACATTTGATTGGAAATTTATATATACATGGGGTTATGACTTTGGGTTAAAAACATTTTTGAGCGGATGGTATGGTTGTCAGTTTATATTGTTCGTGTTGCAAAATGCTGTTTTTTTGAAATTTTGTGTAAACTTTTGTGGAAATAGACCACATGCAATATATATACTGAAAGAACAAATCTTTGTAGAATCAGACTTCACTGTAAGCTGTTGTAAAGCTGATGTCTTTATCGGTAAAAATAACAGCCATATTTTACTAATTAAGAAAAAATAAAACGAGTTTGAAAGTTAAAAAGTATTTATTTGTTAAGCTTTTCATACACTAAGTACATCTTCAGACTATATAAACAACTTTGTCTTTATATTTCGTATTATAAATTATTGTTTGGGAGAACTAACTGTATGTGATGTAATTTTTGCTGGAAGAAAATTCCATGGTTTTACGTTTTTGTTTTTCTTGAGAATTTTACAAAATTTTGTAGGGATAAATGTTTGCTGATAATAAAAAATTATATACTTAATGTTCTGACTGAAACTGTTTTTGTTTTTTGTATTTTGTAATCTAAACGCGAGGACTGTATGCACTGAAATCACTGATTTTTTTAAATTTTGATGTGTTTCATAACCTTTTTGTAGAAGATTAATGGGCAATGGCAATATACGACATGCTGAATGAACTTATTTTTGTTGATTTAGATGTGTTTCTCAAAAACCGATCTGTTTTACATTTTGTGTAAACTTTTGTTTACGAACCATATACAATGTTTCCAAAATAATGATCTTTGTTGATTCAAGCTCATTCTTTGCTCATTGATTTTTTGACATTTAGGTTTAAAATTGTTGGTAAAGGGCAGTACGGAACTAAAAAGGATAATTTTTGTGTTCTTAACTGGTTGATTTTTACATTTTGTGTAAATTTTTGTGGGAGAGGATGGTATCCAACCGTAATGACTGATTTTTCTAGATTTAAATTTGATGTTTTCGAAACTATGGCTTTTTCATATTTTTGTATAATCTTTTAAGGGAAAGACAATATTTTAAATGTGTAAAATAACTTATATATTTGTTGATTTGCGCTAACTCTTGCAGGCCTCCTTTTTGACATTTCAGAATAAAATACTGAGGGTTTTCAACGTAATCACTTAAGATGTACATATTTGAGATGCGTTATTTCTGAGATTATTATTATCTAACTGTCGGTGTTCTTACTGTCGGTTTTGTGAGTATTGGTGTTGTGAGTGTCGATGTTGTGAGTGTCGTTGTTGTAACTTTTTATCAACTATATTTTACACCTTGCAAACTGTTCTTTTTTACTTTGTGTAAGATTTGTGTGGAGGATTTAATGCGATTTGACATTTGATGTAAGATTTTAAGAACATTTTTTTTTGTATATGCACTACTGACGTCAGCAACACATCTAAAGCAACCTATTTTTCATTGGCCTTTTGCCTAAGTGGATTTTTCCACGGGCCTTATCAACTATACTGAAATATTGCGGTTAGTATGCCAAACTTTTTATCAAGAGATTTACGATATATTATCTGTATAATTTTAATTGTTTTTTTTTTCTTAGTTCCTGAAACAAGAAATGAAGTGAACACGGAAGAGGCTGATGGTATTGATAATTTTACTATTCCGTTACTAGTTCTGTATGTATAAAAACTATGTAATGTTAAAAAACAACTAGCTTTTGGGCTGAGGGCATGTCTCACACACTTTTGTTAAAATCTGTAGTTATGTGGTATTTTTGCAATTGAAAATGACAGAGGACCAAAACTCAAGCTATTTAAGGCTGTTATAAAAGGCCATAAACCAAACCTTTATTTAGCACCTAATCATGGTATAGTCCATTTTGCGCTATCCTTCTTCCGCCTTAAAAACTGTATTCTCACCGTGTGTATAATTATCACTTTATTTTTTCTTACAGTACCTAAATCAACCATGGAGACTGAACAGGAAAAGACTAATGACATTGATAACGGTAACTTAGTTCTTCGTCTATACCAATCGAATTTTAAGAGTAGTTTGGCATCGTTTTGTTATCTTCATTTGGTCCTGACACAACTATCAAGATAAATGAGTAGTACACCAACAACATTGACGACGGTACTATTTAAATAAGAGTCTTTTTAGTTATAGCAAGAACATACTCTTTGCAATAACTAAATAGGTTTTATTGTTTTCCTTCCTAATCAAGTATTGGTCTTTTATCCCTAGTCATTATGATTGTTTAATTTCAATTGTCTTTTTCGGTTTGAACTTTTAAAATAAATTAGCATCCATTAGCTTCTTTGTTTTTGCATATTTTTTCTTTAGTATCTATTATTATAGTAGCACAAATGTGAAATCTGAAAATCTGAAAGATTTAAAGGATGATAATTATGGCTTTATATTATGTCTGCTATTCGTGGGTTGGTTCACTGATTCACCATCGAAGAAAAACTTTGGTTCCATCAGCATTTACGGTCTCACTAACTGAAATCTATTTCGAACTCCACTACCGTATTCCTTCTATTTGACGCTCTGGGCGTTTAATGAATGTTAGAGATTTTAGGGTTGAGCGTTAACTGGTGAGGGGCGTTAAATAGAGAGTAGACGTTAAATAGAGAGAATACTGTATCTTGAACTTCCCGCTAATTGTTAGTCCCTTGGGGCAAATCACAATCTTTATCTCTAACCTTTCATAAAATGCTGGTGATAGAAACAGTTCCGCTTTTGTTCGAACGCTTTATCACTTTTGAATTTTGGAACACTTTACAGGATTACAGGACAAAGAAATAGAGATATTTGTAAATTTGAAAGTTTAATTTCAAGAGAACAGTTAGACAAATGTGCTCTTTTAATAAATTTTTCCAATTTACCTGCAGTGGCTTGGCTGGCTTATTTTAGCTTGTTTTTGCAATTTTTTTTCTTGTATTCTTTTAAAGAAAGATGAATATCTCGAACTTTCTGTCCCCTTAGAGCTCGAGATAACCGGACTCCATCTTACTAGGATTATGAGAGCACCTTCTGACATTACTATAGATGAAATAGAAATGGATTCAAACACAAAGGGAGTGTGTTTTAGTGGAGGAACAGCCTATGAACGTAAGCGTGCATTACTTTTAATTTCTCCATGTACTGTACAATCAAACACTCCTATAAAATCATATTTATTTCAGTCGTTCATAACAAGGCATTTCCTACAGATCCTGAAAACCTGTAATGACTCATAAATCGAAAAGTGTACACTAAGAAAAAAAACCTTTGATGTTTAGATACTACATATAAAGTTTTTGCACAGTGTGTCGTCTACATCCTTTACCTATGAACAAGCGTTGGAGTTATTTTTAACGTTTAAAGCGCCGAGGGCATTGACGTTAAGCGTGCACCTTTAGATTTATAAACTAAAGAAGCCAATTTGGATTTCCAAACCTTTGCCTTTTATGATATCCAGATTATGCTCGGTACGAATTTTACCACTGCAAGAGTTTTTTTGATTTCCTTAAAAAAAAAAACTTAATGATTTACGGCATTTCTATATGAAAATGTTGTTTATATTCACTTCTTTAATAACTGTGTTGATATTACACAGTGCATTTTATTGGAGCTATGTCATATAATGTCTGCTTACTATTTAGAAATGCTTGCATTAAAGTCATCAATTGAGAGCAAAAAAATTATCGTAAGCCGATTTCCAGAATTTGAAAGCGTGCCACTGACCGACGTTTTGTTAAAGGACGCTCTGCACACCAGTGTAAATGACGAAATCATTTACACATATTTGCAGATACTTACCCGGGAAAGTAATAATAAGGTAGCGAATTTGAATACCATTGTTTCGACTTGCAAGTTTCCCATACGAATTAATTTCTTCGTAGAGTGTAAATATTATTAACCCAGGAGAGATGGCCTGGATGTTCGACGCGTCAACATCAAAAATGAAACAGGTAAATACAGGCAATCTCGAGACTGTTTTCCAATTTACCATTTTCGCATATAGGATTTTCTTAGTTCTTGGTCCTTTTTGAAAAAAGTTACTGCATAAAGCATTTCTTGTTATTCACACTATGTACCACCCGCCTCGTTCCCATCACTTCTTTACCATGTCGAAAAGCAAAAAAGGGCCTTGGAAAGGAGGTTGCGCATAAAGAAAAGGAGATTCCAAATTGAAGTCTCTTGTTTAAGCAAATCATGAGTGTATTTGTGCTAAGCTATTGATACCATGCCGTGTTTCTTTTAGCGTGGTGATATATCAAAATATGATTTAATTGTTGGTTGCCGCTGTAATGGATACCACTGGACGTTCTCGGTACTAAAACCTTCACTTGTTTATTAGCGTTTTATTTGTACAATGTATTCATTTGTCTTCCAACAGACTTCTAACAGCTGGTACTTACATCCAGGTCGTCATTCCATCTGCTGCAACAATAATTTATTTCAATCCAATGGGAGAATTGTCTAAAGAACTTGTGCAGGTAATACAGCAATGGAAGTAAGTAGACAATGGATTACAAATTAAAAAGTATTACATATTTATCTTGAAAAACCGCGTTATTGTTCTATATTCCATACTTTTTAGTTCTTATCTTTCTGCTAATTATGGAGTTGCCGAAACCTTTCGTGTTGAAATTGTGCCACATGCACGACAACAGGATAGCGTCTCGTGTGGCATATTTTGTGTAAAAGTAAGTATACTTCTGTTTTTCAAATTACTACATATCCAAATAAATTTTAACAGCAATGCTTTCTTTTAGCCTGCAGAATGCCTGATATTAAGTATCCTACAACATGGACAAGAGAAAGCGTCCAAAGTTACAGAGATGAAATCGTAACAAAATTAGTCGAAGAGGGAGGTACCGTAATGCTTCGAATAAACGCCCGGGGCGTTTATTAAATTTTTTGACATTTTTTGGGGCGTCTATTCGAGGGGGGGGCGTTTAAAAGAGGGGGCGTTTATTAAATTTTTTACACTTCGTCTCTTTTGCAGTTTTTAAGGATACCTATAATATATATCTTCACCAACCCCCAGGACTACTTGCTTCCCAACTGCGCTTTCTGATAGTTCTAGCGAAATAGCCCCTGGACCAGGCCGGTCACCGTATCTGATTGGCACACGGCATTACCCTAATTATGCAACGCTTTTAGCTGGCGTCAGCAAAAATCCTAAAAGTGATACATAAACAAATATGGCACCGGAAGATGTGGCGTCGTTGTTGGTGGTGGTTTTAAATCCTTAAAAAGCATTATTTAGCCTTTTTAATCTCATTTTCTCCCACTTTTTTTAAGATGTCTTAGCTAAAGTAAGAATTTCTTTGAAATATACGATATTTTTTGTTCAAACGTAGTCGGTGTTGTTGCTGCCAGTCCATAGGTAATGTATCTTGTTAATCTCTCATTACAGAAGATGTAACCATCTACGCCTAAAAAAATTTTTAAAGGTGGCTAAGGAGTGTGCCGAATTTATGCTGAAGAAACATCAGCACATCACTTGACATTGTACAAAGGATGGGTCCAAATAAAACCCTAGAATCAATCAATAAGGTATGTGCAAAGCTGTCAATGGTATAAAGCAGATTCTTGAAAATTATGATCGTCTGTTAGGATTCCACAATGTTTCAACACAACATACAACTCGAGATTTGTTGAGTGATGAGAAGGAAATCGTTGAAGATCTGTTAGCAATAAAAGCTTTCAATCATATTACAGGACGGCTTCACTATTCATTCCTAGATCTCCATTGAGATATTTAAACGTGGTTGAACATCATACATGGCTTGAAAAACATAAATCACAACTAGCAATTAAAAAATATATAATGAACGATTAGGTAAAATTTTCTGTCAAATTTTCAAAAGCTTTTATATATATGTTTATTTATGTATATATAATGTAAATATGTAATATTCGATTTTAACTATATAAGATGCTGTTGATAAGTTTATATATTTCCAGAGCTATGCCTTCATCAAATATACCATAGCTAAAAATATCTTTTTTGGATGTTATTTTATCAATATTATCTATTATTTTAGCATATGTGTTAGCAGTGCATACATCAGCAAGCAATGGATCAGCTCTGTGTTTAATTTATTGATCAATAATTCCAAGTCTGGCAAAAACTTTTGTCAATACAGGGAGGTTTCTTGATTTCTTTTGGATTTCTACTTTCCAAGGATAGAATTTCACTGTTGCAACAACACAATTCTTGTTTTGTGTGTTTGAAGCCAAAATAATTTTGTAGAAAACTTCTTAAACAAGTTGTCAAGTCACAAAAATGTTGACCAGCATATGCTGGTCAACATTTCTTTTTATTCGTTGAAATGTCTAAAATATTGTAATACAATATTGCTTCTGCTGGTTGACCACGTCGGGCTGCCCGTCCAATTTCTTGAATGTACAATTCAATGTTGGATGGGGGAGAAATATGTATGGTGTGTTGACACCCATACTAAGTGCTGTAGTGGCAAAAATTATTCTTATTTTAGAGTTTTCACGTTTTATTTCTTCTAAAATAGTGGTTTTCATCAATTTTGTTTGTGGTGAGTGATACTGATTAAAAAGTCGAGCAGATGGATGTTTTTTATGATCAACATATTGGTCTTTAGGGTAGTTTTGTTTTTTGTGCTTTAACTCTGTTGCGATAGGTAGTAATATATCCTCATATCCTACTAAACCTTTGCAATTATTCATTCTTATTTCTTTTTTTTTAAAAAAATGCTTTTATGATTTGGATTTGCAGTAACCACTTTGCAATTTTCTATTTTCAAAGCTTTTTTTAAATTATGTAATTTCGTGGGTGAAGCAGTTGCAGTCAAAGCTAACATGATACTGTGAAGAAAGAATGCTTGTAAAACTGATAAGTTTTAAAATTCTTTACGAAATTCGTCACCCCTAGATATAACATACAGTAATTCATCAATTTTTTAGCTTAACCGTATTATGTGATAAATTTATATTATTCAATTATTATAGCTATACATATACACATATTTTGTTTGTGAAACTTTTTCAAATGGATATTTAATATATATTAGTTTATATAAGAGACAACGCTTTTTGAAATTTTGAAAATAGAAGTTGATGCATTATTCAAATCTTCTTCAAACAAGGGTTCGTACTTCTGACTATTAGCTTGGTCTTCGAGTTGTAAGAAACCACATTCAATGCCTACTTTAGTTAAATATACTAGCTGATCTTGAATGAACTTGTTTTGGTTTCAAAATAAAGGAGGGCAAGGGCAACGACGTCACGGCAAAAGGTGCTGGGTTCGAGCTTGTATCTTCACAACAGAAAATAAAAAATATTCACATGTTTTAAAGAATGAACTTTAAAAGCAAAAAACTAAATTTCCAACCTTAAACCTAAAATTTAGGAAAAACGTAAGTAAGTAAGTATACTTTTATTATCGCCTCGAATAAACGCCCCTTATGAGGGAGGGGCTTCTATTCGAGCGGGGCGTTTATTTAAAAAATGACTGAAAAGGAGGGGCGTCTATTCAAAGAGGCGTTTAATAGAAGAGGGCGTTTATTCGAAGCATTACGGTACGCTGGGTTTATTTTCACCTTACAAGTTGTTTTAGAGAGCGTACTTTACGATTTTATTATGCTTAGGTCAAGAACAATGGTGCAGTAGTATCTGTAGAGTGTGTGGAAAAGCAGAAGGGCCAAAGGTCCAAGGCAAACCAACTGACTCTTGGGTATGGCGTTTGTAACTGTGTCAGTACCTGGTAAATATTGTTTCGCCTTTTTCATCAAATATTGTGTATAAAGTTGTCGCTCTGTTTAGTAGGTTTGCTGTGATATTTGCTCACCTGCAAGATGGTATCACCAGCAGTGCTTACATCAGTCTCTCAGGAAAGCATACAGAAATTTGCAATTCAATTGTTCTATGCTCGAAGTGGCACCTCTCAAACTTAATTGGACACTGGAACGTAATGGACAACATGAAGTAGATGTAATAGAAGACAAGGAAAATAATGTACGTCTTTTTGAAGGCTTAGAATAAAAAGTTACTTTATCAAATCCAAGATAAAACCTAAAAATGAATATATTATTATTTTTTCCTATATTACAACGAAAATTTAAAAAATCGTTAGTCGACATTAAGAACTAAAAAGACAGGTTTCGGTGATTTTGAAAAAAAAAAATTTATACAGAACAATATAAAATATTATAATACATTTCAAATTTTATTTAGAATAAAAAAAGCACAGCGGCAGTAAAGGTATGGTTCCATGGAACATAATGAACCAATAACATTTTCCAAGATTGGCCAGGGTGCATTTTCTGGAAAAGCAAAATTTGCCCTGTTCAATTGTTCCCTGTGTGTACTGTTGTTGCGTAACTTTTTAATCATACCTTTAGAAGAACGTTACAGAAGTTGAGGAGGGAAAATTCATTATTAAACCAACGAATAATTATATGCAAAAATGTGCAGGGTGTGGTGGCAACTTCGCAAACACTGACGTGTGCTTAATGGCCACGAAGTTGCGCCTAATCAGAGGGGAAAAGTCGCCCATGGGAAAAGAAAGAAAACAAATGTACATTATCAAATGGACAAAAAATGCTTGGAGACGGGGTTTAACATAGAAGAAGTATCAAATCCATTGAATGTTTTCATTTCTAAAGACCAGATAAAAGCTTTAAAAAAAAGAGGCATAAATTTAAATAAAAGCAACCACTTGGAAAATACTTAACATTTCAATTATAGATATATATTCAATTATAAAACTTTTTTCTAGTAACAAAACCACTTTTAGTCATGGGCACTTATTTACCATGAAACGCCATAGGGGGGGGGGGCACATATTTTAAGTGTAAATGCCTAAAATATAAGGTCTCCCATTGGTTATGGGCAAATAATTCCATTTAAACTCACACATAAAAACTCATCATTGTAGAGTACAGTTCTATTGCTGTAGATAGGACAAAAGTTACAAAACATTTATATATAGTAATAGCTGAAAATATATACAAGCATGAAATGAAAGTAGAACACATATATAATATAAGCAACAACAAAGCCAAGGTAATAACACATCTCTATATAATATTAATAAGCGTGAACAAAATATATATATACATTAGCATAGCTCACAACGTAAAATATGTGAAAACATAGAGGTATATATAATAGCAGCAGGGAGGTAGGAGGAAGAAAAACTGCTAGAACTGAAAAGGAAAACCATGAGGCAACTGCAGCTTAAATACTAGCAAGACTGCTGACCAAAGTATATGCTGCTGACCAGAAAAGGCACATAGGTAAATGGTGAACTAACTATGGGCAATACAAACCAGAGTACTGTAGGAAGAAGATCTATATATGTGTGCATTTAAACACTCATAAATATATATTTATGAGTCACAAAAACGTGGCAGTAGGTACCAAATATTTCAGGTAGAGATGCTTGAAATACAAGGTACCGCTTTTCCTAATGGGCGCTTTTTTATGAGCAAACGCATTAGGCCGGACCACATATTTTAGGTGTAAATGGCTAAAATATAAGGTCCCCCCTTTGGTTATAGGCGAATAAATCCAAGAAAACGTCACAGTTGGTACCAAATATTTCATGTATCGATGCTTGAATTAAAAGGTACCACTTTTGGTTATGGGCGCTTAGTTATGAGGAAACGCCATAAGGGGAACCACATATTTTAGGTGTAAATGGGTAAAATATAAGGTCCCCCCTTTTGTTATAGACGAATAAATCCGAGAAAACCTCACAGTTGCTACCAAATATTTCGTGTATGGATTCTTTAATTAAAAGGTACCCCTTTTTGTTATGGGCGCTTAGTTATGGGGAAACGCCATAAGGGGGGACCACATATTTTAGGTGTAAATGGCTAAAATATAAGGTCCCCCCTTTTGTTATAGGCGAATAAATCCGAGAATTGGTTATGGGTGCGTAATTATGAGGAAACGCCACAGGGGGGACCACATATTTTAGGTGTAAATGGCTCAGGTACCTGTGCTGTATTGCTGTATCAAGGCAGGGTCAGTGGCTGGATATTGCCCTACCTGCTTGGAAAATTTTAAATATCGAGGTGGAGTATACTACGAAGGTTGTGAATACTCCACAGATAAAGATCTTTAAGACAGGGTAGCAACAGGCGAAAACGCATGGGGTACATTTGCAAGAAGCGCGATCGATTATGATCGCGAGGATGATATTGAACGTCTAGGGATCTATATCGTTGCGGCTAAAGAGAACAACTATGGCGTACTCTGCTACCAGGTCATCAAGGATAGATAGATTTAAAGCTATCGGATTTGGCTGATATCGCAACAATAGGCGATATACTCAACTTTCCGGTACCAGATAGACGCCTAGTCGATATTGATTTGGAGAATGAGTCTAATGTTATCAAAGGTATCGTCTATGGGTACCCGTTCTACACCCAACATCCTTTGTAAGGGGTTACTTGTTACTAGGATCATAAGCATCCCTGCTTATGATCCTAGTAACAAGACCACGTAAACTCTGATACTTTCGTGACCTGTAGCCACCACCTCCCATTTGTCAATGACGACATGACAGCTTTAAACTTGTACAAAGCATTGGCATCTGCACCGTATTCGCAGGTAGAGTAGGGGTTTTTGTACTGTTCAAACCCATCGTCATACGGCATGGATACCTTAATTCTTGCCAGGATGCGGTGCATATGATAATAGACATGGAATTTAAAGATAGAGTTGACAAAGGGTACGGAGCCCGTCATTTGTTGAGCAGAGATGCCTAATGCCGTCGTTGCGCAATGGGTGGCAAAATTGACCTGGATATTCCAGTAGTACAAGGGCCCTGTCCAACCCACTTTGACGGGGTCATTGAGCAGGTTGGTAGGGATCTTGATGGCATACTTGGTGAATTCAGGGAATGCCACCTCAATATAGTCTGTGGACACGTACAAGCCCTGATGCTCCAAATTGGTTACACCAAGTGCCCATTCTCCCCTGTTACTTTTGTACTTTGCCTTTGGGTTGTATGAGTATATGTTCATCCTTTCTTAAAGAAAGGATGAAGCAACTCTACATCACCGATATCAAAAAGCCTAATATATTTGAGGACTACCTGGGGCAGGATACGAGAATTGCCTTGAAATCGGTAAGTATTCGACCTACATGGCTGAACCTGTACAGCAACAACAACTTTAGCATCCGTAAAATGGGGCCTGATCAGAGGGTGACTCGGATCGAGATTATGAACGGTCTGAACAAGATAGAGGATATTGCGAGTATCGTCAATAGCCAAGCAGAAGATAAGATCAAGCTTTTTGTCCTGAAAAATGGACTCTGTAGGCTCTGTGTCAGCGATGGCTATACGGTGGTGATTAACAGACTATTGCAAGAGCTTTTGGGCCTACCCTACGACCCCGCGAAGGGTGATTATGATTCCTATTATAGGACAGACGTTTACCATATGTTGAGACTCGTTTGTCCGCAATTGGACAAATACGACTGCCTGCTTAATGGCAAAAAGTCTAAAATTCTGGCCTTACTTCCTACCAAAGAGTTAAACGCTTGGGGAGATATGCTGACTTGGAGTTTTGAAACCCCAACCTAACTTCCTTTGAAGTGCTCCACGGACCGTCTCAAATTCATGGTAATGGACGTCTATCACCATAAAAAGAACGTTTCGTTCACTGGCCTCACAATGCATTTGCTCATAGAATAAATGAATGATGTAACCAAGCTATACCCAAACCTACCGAGTGCACCCGCGGAGGACGATACCATCCACGAAAGGCAAATATGCAGACTCAAAAAAATTGATGATATTAAGAAGTATCTGCAAAATGAGATCAAGGAGCGGAACAAGCTTGCGAAGAAGTTTAAGATGCATGGGACGTGGGTACGCTTCTGTGACCACAGCCTGCTTGTCGTCAGCGTAATCACGTGGGGGCTTGGGATTGGGGCTATAGCATCGGGCCTAGGAGTCCCCCTGGCCATTGCCATGGGGGGGGTCTCACAATTGCGGCCGGGATAGGTCAAGCAGGTCTTAGAAACGCTTCGAAAAGGCTCGGTGTCAAATCCAAGAAACATGAAGGCATAAGGCTACTCGCCGAATCGAAATTGAACTTCGTTGTTGATATGATATCAAAGGCAATGGAAAACGGTGGGATTAGTGAATACGAGTACAGCCTGATTAGCCGTGAAAAGGAAAAGTATATGCTATTAAAGGAACAGATGCAACAGGGGTTTAATCGTATTGTAAATGCGATCAACGAGCAAGAACGTGCCCACCTAGTTGCAAAAGGCCGGGATGAGGGGATAAAAGATGCAGGATGAGATTGTAAAAGACGTTCGACTTGTGCAGTATGTCAGCAGTACCTAGAGTCACCACCTGAGTATAAGCCTTAATTTGTATACTTTTTATAGGTCTACAAGGCCTATAAAATGTATGTTTTTTTAATCCTCATTTAGCAGCCATTCTTTTTTGAAGTCCTTATATCGACATTCCACAACATGTACCTGAAGGTAGCGGTTTTTACCTTGCATATACACCGATGAAATAGCTAGGATGGCACTGGCTTGGTATGGTTCATCGTAGGGTACTGGCATACCGTGGAATTTAGTCGTGATTGCATCCTTGTACTATTTGAGTTTAGCGTTCACATAACGGTCCTTCTTCACGGGCTCTGTCGTCAATTGCTCAGATATCAATCCTTCAACCTTGGACCAGATTTGACGATACTTCGCAACCCAATCGGGGCACTCCTCAAAAACAAGACTCATCGCCGGCACAGCATTGGCGTTGGACCGGGTCACTCCATGCGGGGACCAGATTTTTGGTGTTTTTACCCTGAGGGCTACCACGAGGTCTCGTGTATGGTAGCCTATAATGTACCGTTGATCCTTACCCCCGTTAGTAGGAATGGGATCTGATACTGTCAGGTAGTCCACGTTGATATCGTTGATGTTTGTGAAAGTAGCAGCAAATGAATAGAATAATTTAGGGTTGATAAGCTCATTTTCAAATTGTAGCATCCTCTTTATTGCATTTCAAACGACCTCGGAGAATTGTTTGTCATTGTCCATACGCAGCCGCCCCAATATATGTGATATATTCATGATTACAATACCAGCACAACATTTTTCCACTTACCACGAACCGACGCCAACAGCTACATCTGTCGTACTCGTCAAGTACCCCTTCACAGTCCTTACAGTGCTCCATTTATTCTATAGTCCTCAAGACGATCCTCCAAACCTTGAATCTTCCGTTCATTTTCCTTTTTCCTCTCTGATTCTTGTACCAATGCCAGGGCCATAAGGGGCAGGGAGATACCAATACCGGCCATAAAGGTCATGAATGCTGCGGTTCCAAATATATCAAATTTTGATTGCTGACAGTTAATGCACATTTATTATAGTAGTACTAGCTGTTTCCCGTGGAAGAATCCACTGTATTCCATTTAATTTATGTAGCAGATATATGTCCATCAAAAAACAAACAATACAGCAGTGCGCATCTTACATCTGCATTATTATATAAATGACCAAAAAAAATTAAAGTTTTTCAACAACTGCAGTATTTATGTGACATTTAAAATCTAAATCTACTAAAATTACTTGCTCTGACCATCTGACAAATGCGAAAATTATTCGGAAAGTTTCCAAAAGCATTTCAACATACATCTCACCCATAAAATTTAAATCACTTAAAACGCCACATATATACAAAAAAGCTGATCAATGTCAAACACTTTATCTAAGGTGTAAAAAAAGGGATTTGCAAGGACAAATTATAATGCAATAAAACATTTTTTGATATATTGCATACAGTCCCTCCTCACCAAACTTTAGACAAAATGCCAACAAAATAACGGTGTTTAAACCTAAAATTAATAAAGTCCTTTTAGCAATTTGCATGTTGTTTTACCATCAATAAAGTAAACAAAATTTCAAATCTCACATAGTATTCTGTCACAAATTTTCATAAAATATATATATAAGTCATAATGAGTCATGTTAAACAACAGCAATCAATCTGTATATAAGTTCATTTTATGTCAATTTTTGCACCAATTTTGCAACACAAAATACAAATTCTAAATAATACTAAAATCTCTTATTTTGGTCCTTCGCATACCGACGGTCTCCCACAAAAGTTTAATCAAAATGTAAAAAATGAGAGGTAACGACAAAAGTTTGCAAAATTTAACTATTTCAGTACATATATCTACTGCATATGCCCTCTAAAACAATATTTTAATCCAAAATGCCAAAGAAAAACAGTTTGCAACAAAAATCAGTTATTTCGATAATATTGCATACACTCTTTCCTCACAAAAGCTTCACAAACTGTAAAAAAAAAGAATGGTTGTAGGGAGTGCTTCTGATTCAACAAAAAAAGTTTTTTTGACATATTGCATCTAGCCCTTACCCATTAAATCTTACACAAAATTTCTAAAACTATATACGATTTAGAACACATCAAATTTAAATCGAGAAGGATCAGTCATTTCAATATATTGCACGGAGTCCTCCCCATTAAGAATTTATACAAAATATAGAAAAACAAAGCTTGCAAGGTGTAAAATTGAATTCTTCTTCTGTGTATATATATATGGTCCTTCCTCGCAAAATTAACATAAAATGTCAAAAAGGTTCAGATATAACATCTAACACAACAAAAATCAGTTCTATCAGTATATGTCATGCCATTGTCTTCCACCAAATGTTCCCCTTAAAGTTTCACAGACACAGCCTGTAAATTAAAAACAACTAAGATCAGGTATTTTGGTCTATTTCATACCATTCTGTTCCAAATAACTTATAAAATGTAAAAATTGAGTGGTAAAACAGAAATGTCAAAAAGAAGAAAAAAATAGCTTACAAAGAGTATAAAATTGAAATCAACAAAGTAGCTCTTTTGGTGTATTAAATATAAGCCATACGCACAAAAGTTTACACTAATTGTAAGAAAATGGTTGTGTTTAGTAATTCTAAATTAAGAAAAGTCAGTTCTTTTAGCATGCTGATTAAGGTTTTTGCCCACAATTTGAAACAAATTAAATTTACATTTTAAAAATAAGTAATTTCTGAACTTTATTTTCAGAATATTTGGAGGAAAAGAACTTCGCAAACCAAAAAAAACCCAGGAAAATGTTTAAAATTTTCAGGGTTAATAACGTTTGATGTGTTTTGTGGGAATATATATACTGGGAATCTTTAGTTTAAAGCTAGCATTAGCTAGCTTCAGCAGCTAATAGCTAGTCACTTAAATATAAACTGGAGACTTAGCTAGGTATAAAGAACATGGCTAATATATATATATATATATATATATATATATATATATATATATATATATATATATATATATATATATATATATATATATATATATATATATATATATATATATATATATATATATATATATATATATATATATATATATATATATATATATATATATATATATATATATATATATATATATATATATATATATATATATATATATATATATATATATATATATATATATATATATATCCTAGCTAGCTAGCTAGTTGTTGGTGGTGGTTGGCTTTTTATGATGCTAGCTATAAAACATGTCTGGCAACAATAATATAATCAAAACTGAAAATAAAACATGAAAAAACCTTACAGAACCTTGCTATGATTAATTTATAAAACCATCCTCTTCTTCAAATGTTTTTTTAAAGATTTATTTTGAATGAAAGAGTAGAGAATACTCAAAAAGAACAGCCATCTTTTTCGTAAACACAATTTCCGTTTTATGCTAGGAACTTCATTTAACAGTCCGTATGCTTTGTGAATATCTAATACCGTTTCATATGTAGCGATACCTATATATATATGCTAACATAGAGTTTTTTGGCATAAGGGTATATATATTTATATCGTTATTAGCAGCGGGTTATATATTTACACCTTTTGTGCGATTTCTATGAAGTACATTCCTAATCTTTTTAGTTAAATTTTAGCGTACAGCCACGTCATAGGAAAGTGACCCGTGATTTCCGTGTCGTGGACTCACAGTTTTACTCACGCAAGGGAATTAATATATAAGATTATCTTACAACAAGATTTTAAGATAATATTTTAAGATAACCTTTCAAACCAACCCCAAAAATTCCTTTTGCGTCAGGTCACCCCCAAATCTTCTGAGGCGTCTTCAATCTGGGGCAGGTCTTCCCTTGTAGCGCCTTTTCAACAGCCACAGCGTTATTTCATACGCGCTGTCACACAACTTTCGCTCCTCCACGTAAACCAGACAGCACGCATTACTACAAAAGTAGCCCTCGTACACGCACTCACCACCATCGCTCATATGAGCGGCCATGTATTCCTTGACATGATAAAAGCCTGATTTCGCTGTATGTTTTGTTCTCACATGTGGAGGGTTGTATCTCATGGAGCACCTGACTTTGTCGCATAGTTCTACAGAGCACCAGTAACAGAGTACCATTTTATATACATTCCAACAAGGTCCGAAGATTGCCAAGATTTACTGCGCATGCGTTGATTATTAGGGAATAACCCTTTCTACTCATTTGCTATATACTTTGATGTGCGCGTAGACTATTAAGGAATTGCGCTAGAAAACTTTTGACTCATTTTTGTATGATTTTTGATGACGTCATGGATTATTAGGGACACCACCTTGCTATGCACTGATTATTAGGGAATAACCCTTGATAAGCACTGCATGGTACTGGATGGTACTGGATTAGCGGGGATCAGTTGTGCTTGAATGTGGCGTGCGCGTGCGCGTATGCGCGACTGCGCCAGAACATACATTTCCCTATCTCTCGAATATGGAATTATCTAACTCTAAAAAAGAAGTAAAACAAAGAGAAGTTAATCTTTATTTTTCCGCATGTGATAACATGACGGTATACAAATGCTTAGCCGAGTGGAAGTTCTCAGGTTGCGACATTCCCAGAAAATCAATCAAGTAGTTGAAGTATTCATAGTAATTATTCTCGTCCTCATTTTCTTGATCGTCACCGGAGATGAGTTCATTCATTTCATCCAAATCATCACTATCACATAATTTCAGACGACTCTCCCCTTCAAATTTTTCTGGGAAATGGAACAATTCATCAGGAATACCAGAAACCGTGTCATACCTGGACTTCCGAATGAGGTGGGAATTCCAATGTTCTGTTACCTCGTCAAGATCATTCTGTAACACGGAGGCAAAACAGTATTGGAAGCAATACAACTCTAGCTCATTAGCAGGATTATATAATCCATCATTAACCATTTCTTTAAAGAAATCTATCATAAAAGAGCTTCTATTTCGGCGAAGAAATGACCACCATCCCTCAATTCGTTGATTACTGTGTGAAGGACCGCACATATGTGACTTTGTACCTGCGTTCTCATCACCGCGATTTCGCCGCAAATAACATTGAACAGTAGCTAGAGGTACATTTTCAGTACCACAATCACTCCTCACTTTCTCTGGACATCCACCTATTTCTCGAACGGAATTTAGAAATAACCGTGTAATGACTTCTGGATTGTTATTCGAATGTACTGCTCTGAGCCATATAATTTTTCGGCTATATCCGTCAATGCAACCGTGATTTGGTAATCCATACGGCTTTAACTTATCATAACCATCTATGTGCCACATATCGTTCGGTCCTCGTACATTATAGCGCCTTCTCACTATTCTACGTTTCCCACGTTCTATGCAGCCTATGTATGACTAAGCACAGTATCATAGAGACTTTACCTTGATATGCATGACTAAGCACAGCATGGTATGTACTTACCCCTCTAGGTATTGGATGATCGGGGATTTGTTGTGGTTGACTGTGGCGTTCGCGAGATGTGCTTTGCGCCAGAAGGAACATTTCTCTATCTCTGTGGAGTACTGCCAATTAAACTACATTGCTTAATTGGAATAGCTAGCTGAACTAGGAGAAAGAGTATTATATAGTTTATTTTTAGCAGTATTGCCTGGACTGTCCATTTCATTCTCTTTACTTTACTTTTCCCGCTAAAAAAGGGATCTTGAGGGTACCGCCATTATACTCGGCACCAGACCTCAACTCGTCCCAGTTCTATTTAGAGAAACATTTTCACCATCTCTCGGGAAACATTTTTACTATTTCTCGGCAAACATTTTCACCATTTCGAGTAACATTTTCACTATTTCGAATAACATTTTTACTGTTTTGAAAAACATTTTCACACAATTTCGAAAAAGATTTTTTGCACCTATCGGCTTCCGTATATTTGCCACGAATGAATAAATAAATAAACTTACAATAACACCAAAGTAAGATAAAAAATTATTAACGATTTAACAGTTCAACATGGTTAAGAATTAACAAAGCTTGATTATTCAGGATCGAATGAGTGACAAAACTTTTCTGAGTTCCTTATCTGTCAGCTGGTGGTCCCGAGCGAAGGATCTGCAACCTCTCAGGCAAAGTAGTGTCGATCGCAGCAGACTAAAGGAAATCTTAGTCTAATAAACTTCGTGGCTTCTGTGAATCTGATGTTTCTTTTTTCTGAAATCATTTCAGACAGTCTCTGATAAAATCGTTTACATTCTCTTCCCATACCACCGTTTGTTGCAAAAACAAGGGGAGTAAATGTTCCATTTTCTACTTGCATAACTCTTTCGTTGCATCCTCTCTTGTTCTATTTTTCTTTTTTCTTAAAGCATTTGTCAAGAGAAAGACCCTTGTATCTCAGAGCGTTGAGGTCAAAGACCCGTACATCTAAAAATACTTATTGACCAGGGTTCCAAAAACTGACTGCGCTGCCGTCTAATCGTGCTTCCTGTGATAAAATACCATTTTGATGGATTCTTTCACCGCTTAAACGTAACAGCAATGGTTCCTTTCTCACATCTTTACATACTTCCTCCAGTAATTTCCCTGTAATATCTCGTATCTCATTGTGTCGTAAAGAGATGTAGCCACCTTTCTTGCATGATAACGCATGTGTAACAATAAATTTACTTCCACACACGCATTCTGATGGAAGTTTCGGGATTGCGCAATCGTATCGCCAACATAGAGAGCGTCAAAAAACTGCTCCTTGTTCAGATCATAGTTTAGTTTTTTAATTGGTAAAGTTGTAAGTCAATTTGATACACCAATCTCCATATTTGACTCGTTCAATCGCGCAGCTTCAGGTGTCATACGCGATTGTACATTTTTCAACTTTTCCAGATTTGTTGTCGCCGGTTGTTTTTCACTGCCGTCAATGATACTTTTTCTTCATCAACAATATTTTTGCGAAGAATTACGTTCTTCAAAGAAGCAGTTATGCTTTCTGAGTTTCGTAGCTCTGTGGGCGCTCGTTTAATGGGATTGATAATTCCCAAACCACCAAGTCGAGGAGGCAAGGACAGGAGTGTGCGATATTACAGATTCCGCCTTTGCTGGAGCGGAAATCAACAACAAAGAATTTTCGTACTTACTTACTAAAACATATTATAGCTATGGCATAAACCGGCCAGTAAAGACCTTTACAATGAAACATGTAATCTAACTGGAGACGTTATGCGTGGAAAGATAACAATACATCGAAAAGGTTTACGTAACAAGAAAAAACAAACTAAACTGTGATATTGACCATCGATTCGCTGACATCAGGACTGTTTCCTATCGATCTCGCCAAACTTTCATTACAATGGTATATTGACCGACTGCCACGTATACAAAAGTTCAATGGAATTAATTAAGGAAAAGCAGATCTTTCTTTTTACCCAGCAGGCAATCAAGTCATATCTCTGTTTCCTTTTCTCCGCAATCAACTCAATTAATCATTTAAATAAGTGTTTGCATTCACGACTCATACCACCAGTTGCAGCGAAAACTACCGGGGTGAAGCTACTATGCTCAACTGAAAGCACGCGCTCATTGTACATTCTTTTTTTCTTCTTCTTATTCATCTCATAGCATTCGGAATTTTCTGATGTACATATCTGTTGGCGTTTGGGTTGAACACCCTTATATCAAAAAATGCCATTTGACCTGTACCACAAAAACCACGAACACTCACATCGCAACTTGCCTCATCATTACAATTTACTGTTGCTTGATCAAAAGTTTCGCCTGTTAACGGTTGCAACTTGGGTACAACTCGAACATCTTTACATACTGCATTCAAAAGGGTAGCAGTAATGTTTCTTATGTGGTTGTGCCGAACAGGAAAGAGCATGCTGAATATTAAATTTTGACCCACATTCACATAATTCAGGGAGCCTTAAAAGCTCCCAACCATATTTGATACGAACGAGATTCCAAAACTGTTGCTTAGTTAACACATATCCTTCATCTTTTAAAGACAACGTTGTCAACCAGATTGATGCCCCGCTTTCACAATTCAAGTCATTTAAACGTTTCTTTCCTGCATCCAAACTTTCTCTAATCTGTGATAACTTCTCTTTATTTCTTCCTTCTTTTTCTGATCTGATCTTCGCTTTCTTAGCAGCAGCATTTGCAGGTAATAATTTACAAATCTGCCCTACAATATCGGATCTTAAAACTTCCGTCATCATGATAGAGTTGGAGTATTCAATTTCACAAATCTCTGAAAATATTGGGATACCTAAACCACCCAATTTTGAAGGCAAGGACAGCAGGCGTCTTTCCATTTCCGAAAATTTAATACCCCCAGTCAACGCAGGAATAAATTCTAACAAAATGATATTATCCACCTGTTGTAAATAACTGCCAAAGTTTGGAATCGTACGCATACAGTAAGTAAGTTTATTCTTGTATCCACTTAAAGCAGCTGTAGGCTGCATGCGGTTGTATCTTTGCAATTTCGGATAACATGGAAATTTCTTCGCACCAATTTTTTTATCTTATGTGCCATGTATTCATCTTTAAACTCGCGCGATCCAAGAACAGCACCAAGATGTGTTTTACCTGTTATTGTGATGTTCACACTGCTATCACTGAAAACCATATTCGCTTTTTTAAATACATCCTTTTTTACTATTAACCAAGATTTTGTTGCCTCTGGAAAATATCCAAATTTTGGCCCCAGTAAGCAGAGTTGATTCCACCAACATCTTAGACAGCTCTCCAGCAGCAGTAACATTATCAGTATAAGCTACTGTCTTTGTTTCGTTGACTACCTCCATAATCATGAATATCATGGGAATTATGGCAATTGCATAAGCAGCCATAGCGATGGGATCACCCTGCGTTGTCCCTTCCTCAGATTTCAGCTCCATTCCTCCTAACACAAATAACCTAGATGCTATAGAATAACAATTGTGCACGAACGTTAAAATTGATGGGCAAATTATCTTTATATTATGTAAGAAAACGTTTCTGTTCACGGAGTTGAAGGCATTTGCAGCATCCACTAATAAAACAGCTTCTGTATTCTCATCCTGAAATATGGTGTTCATTGCTTGAACCGCAGCTTCAAAGCCTGCGTCATGTCCAGCACATGTCTGCAACGATCCAACCGATAAAATGATATCATCGCGTACGCGATTCTTCTGAGTACCTCTCCAACACCAATAGGACGAAGCCTTGGGTTCTTATCAAGAAGAATCAAACGACATGCTAAGAATGCTTCCAATGATGCAGAATCTTCCTTGCTAGAGCATAACTTTCGTATGACTTTCGAAAATGTTTCACATAAAGTGATAGAACTTTCTCCGAAGTTGTTAGAGCCAAGTATCCTTCTCCATTCATCCGCATCAATTCCAGATGGTCCAGATTCTCCTTTTTTCCTGATCGCCGCTTTCCTAACTGCCTCTGCATCAATGTATTCGTAACGAATTTGATGAACGATGGGCGGTTCGTCTGATTACAAAACGTCAGGGCCAGCTTTCTGTGCAGTAGGATGCTTCATCCGTAGGTTAGATAAAGTATTTTCATTCAGGGGTAAAATACCATGCTTCATCTTGTTGGTCAATAATTTGATCGCACCGTTAACATAGCTTTTTGTATCTCTGCCGCAAATTTCTTCGATATCTCCGCCACAGATTTTGTTTTTTAAAGGAATTGTAATTGTCCTGGATAGTTCGACTGAGTTTTAAGCCAATAAGAATCCTAACAGTGCAACAAATTGTTTTATTATCCAACTAGTCCATAAAGCCCGTGAAAGAATCCACCAAGGCAGGATAAAAATGAAAAAGAAGCGTCATTTGAATTTTGATGACGTCAGAAACCCATCCACAAGAAAAATCAGAACCTTGTTTTCACGTTGCTTCCATTGTGTAGAGCTTAAATTGCTGATCAAGAAAATGTATATGGTCGTGTGGTTTTGATGACCAGTTAATGAGATATAAGGGTTTAAAAATTTTGCTGACGTCAGCAATGGCCCGTCAAAACTTAAATTTTTTTTTTAGAAATTTGTATACCTGTTCCATCGTATAGATCTTGAAACGCTGATCAAGAAAATGTGAAAATTACCCAAATTGGTCCTAGGTAGTCCCTAGTTGCCCACTCGGTGAGAAATCATTGACGTCACCACCTCGTTTCCAAGTTATTTGGCCTTAAAGTTTTTAGTGCACTGTAATGGCTTCATTAATTTAATATAGGATATTGACGTTAAGGTAGTGTTATTTTCGTCGCGTCGTAACGTCAGAAAATTTAAAGTATTAGACATGCATTTTTCGACAACATCAAAGGAAAATGAACACATCCACCTTGCCTGTCACAGACAGACAGACACACTTAGCGTATTATTTTATAGACTAATCGATAAAGCCCGTGAAATATGCACTTAGACACGATAACAGTAAAAAAGAACCGTTATTTAAATTTTGATGACGTCAGCAAGGATCTGTGAAGAGACAAAATATTTTTTCTTGGAAATTTGTTTTTACGTTGCCTCTATTGTGTAGAGCTTAAACTGCTGCAATTTTTTTTGGAAATTTGTATACTTGTTGCCTTTATCGTATAGATCTTAAAACGCTGATCGAGAAAATGTATAGGATCATGTACTTTTGACAAACGGTTGCAGAGATATTAGGATTTAAAGGTTTTTGATGACGTCATTAACCCGTAAAAAATTTGCTGCCACCATATTTTCCAAGTTGTTTTTCAAAGAAAAAGAGAAAATAAAAATTACCGTTGTTCTTATTTTGTTTTTATTGTTTATCAATTTTCAGGTTTATTATTTTTCTTTTAAAATTGTTTTTATAGAGAAATGAAGTTTATGTAAGTTAAGTTTGCTATGATTTACTGTTACAATAATAATCAAAAATTAAATTTTAAAATTTTAGAATGTTCAATGATTTTAGAGATAGAGAAATGTTCCTTCTGGCGCAACGCGCATCTCGCGCACGCACATCAAGTTCTTAGGCGCATGCGCCACAGTCAAACCACAATAAATCCCGATTATCCAAGACCTAGTGGGGGTAAGTCCCTATCATGCAGTGCTTATCCATGCATAACGAGGTAAATTCCATATCATGCTGCAAATGAGTAAAAAAGTTCTAGCGCACCTAGAGGGCAATTCCCTTATATAGTGCTAATAATCAACACAAATCAACGCATGCGCAGTAGCTGCGCTAGTTTTGACCGGTCCGAACTCTTCCGAGAAAATAAAAACTCTATAGAATAAAGAGAATGAATATGCACACCGTGAAACAGTTACGTGACTTAACAGGGTATTACAGGTTACGCAAAGGCGAACTGATTGCTCTATTGGAGAATGTGGCACAGGGACCAGTAAGACCTATAACATCGGAGGATATGGACTTCTTCGAGAGACATGAACTGACAAAACACCGTTCAGTTGTAAGGGATAATATCCGGGAATGACACAACTGGCTATTACCCCCATCCGAGATGGACCTATTCGAAAGACAGGAACTGTCGAAAAATCGTTTAATTGTAGGGGATAAGATGCGGGGATGGTACAACTGGTTAGTGGACGCTGTTCCCAAACCTATAAAAGAGGGAGTCAAGAAAACATATGCATCATTCAAGTATAAGGTGATGGATCTCTATGATAGGACAGCTAACGCAAGACCTACGCTTCATGACGAAGGTTACCCAAAATCTATATGATCAGCCGGGGCAAGGTTTTACACCTCATAAACATAAGCATGCACTCCACAAGACATTTCGAAGATTTCGCATTCCTGGCATAGGAGGAGCCGACGTCGATGGGTATATGGGGATGGTGCGACCCAACGTAAAAACATTGGTTGAAGAGCAGGTAGGGGAAATGGGATCGGCGAAGGTACAGCTGTCTCTGTGGATAATGTGGAAGAAGAAAACAAACTCAGGGGAGGCTAACGACGAATACATCGAGGTAAAGAAGATCTTCAATTGTAATATGACGTCAATCTTCCAGGGTAGCGATGTAGACGACATGCTGGTTAGGATGTTTGCCAATATCAAGACACACGTGGAGCATCCTGCATTGCCCCAGAGTGCATTCACCATTGGTCGAATCCTACACCTCGATGTACATTTCCATAAGCTGCGGCTAACAAGGGGTTCATCATATATAGAACCCCCAAAATGGATGGCATCAAAGAAGGCCATCATCAATCCAAAAAATGATGACGAGGAGCGTTTCAAGTGGAGTGTCATCGCATGCCTACATCATACAGAGAGGAAAAGATGTACAAAGAATGACTAAACTAAGACCCCGCGTAGGCCTCTACAATTGGGATGATATAGAGTTCCCAACAACTCTCAAAGATATATCCAAGTTTGAAAAGAATAATACGGATATTGCGTTAAACGTCTTGTACGTGATGGGAAAGAAGATCAACATCCTACGACGATCGGAGCACAACATTAAGCGTAACAAGCAGGTGAACCCGCTGCTTATCACAGATGGAAAGAAAGACCCACTACACAGCTGTCAAGAGTCTATCGCGACTATTAGGGAAAGAGACATCGAAAAATAGGAATACGATGCATTTTTGCCCGAATCGAGAGACAAGCATTATGGCTACTGCAGGGACCACGAGGCTGTTAAAATTACCCTACCAAAAGAGGCTGAGAAAGGGTTACAATATGGGGATGGCCAACAACAATTCAAGGTACCCTTTGCTATATATGCAGATTTCGAGAGTCTACTCGTCCCAGTAGAGGATGCCAGTGAGACCAAGACGAAAAAGCTGAGTAAACATGTACCATCTGGTTGGTGTACCTATAGCACATTTGCCTATGGGGATGTACCAGATCCCCTAACAGTCTACAGGTGTAAGGTTTGTGTCACGCGGTTCGTGAACCACCCGGAAGATGAGGTGAAGCGGCTATACTATACCTACCCGCAACAACCTATGCTGGAACTGACAGTGGTGTTAAAAAGCGAATATAATGAGGCCACGCACTGCCACATCTGCATGAAACCTTTTAACGATGAGAATAACCGTAAAGTCAGTGACCACTGTCACTATACGGGGCTGTATAAAGGTGCGGCACATAACAGCTGTAATTTGAAATATAATATACCTAGTCATACACCTGTAATTTTCCACAACCTAAGCGGCTACGATGCGAGCCTGTTTATCCGGGAGCTAGGAGAAAAATACGACACCCAGGATATCGGGTGCATAGCAGAGAATACCGAGAAATATATTATCAGTTTTAATGTAAAAATCAAGGTACCACTTGCAGGTATGGGGTATGACGATGGTGAGATGTATAAGAAGATCGAATTCAGGTTAGCTGTCGATTTATGGCCTCAAGCTTAGACAAACTGGCAAGCAACCTCATTGGAACAAACGCCGCCGGTATGAAATGCCAACATTGCACAGATAACTGTCTGGAATTCCAGAGCATAGAAGCAAAACAAAAAGGTCGTGGGTCTCATGAAGGACGAGCTTGCAGGGAAGATTATGACCGAGTTCATTACGTTGAGGGCAAAACTCTATGCCTATGAGAGTCTCACAAAAGAGGGCGGTGACAGGAAAGCCAAGGGCGTTAAAAGATGTGTAACCAAAAAGCCTATCACTTTTGACGACTATAGGCAATTTCTTGAATATGGAGTTGATGTACAAAAGTCAGGTGTTAATTCAAAACAAGAAGCATCAAATATATACCCAAGATGTGAACAAGTTAGCACTCAACAGGGCGGATGATAAAAGGCTCGTACAACCTGACCAAATTACGACGCTTGCCGTGGCCATTACCGCCTGGTGTCTACCCGAGAACAAAGCCATGGAAGTGTGTCTGTATATTGCTATACTTCTACCGTATGCCCCAATTGCTTTTATTTTTTTCGTTACAAAAGGCTATTAATAAAGATGTCGGAGCTCGCACGAGTATTTGACGATGCCTCTGCAGAATCAAGCTATGAGCAGATAGAGAAACCCATCGATAAACGCCAAGCCTTGAAGGAAGCCCTACGCAAAGGCAAAGGATATCTCTTGCCTAAACAATGCACTGAAGGGTTCATTGACAAGACTCCCGATGAGGCCATAGAAATACAGAGTACGTACAACATGAGCTCCAAGAGAAGGGGAGAAGACCGCAAAAACGTTGACTACTCACATAGTCGCTCTATACGCAAATTTGATTGGAAATATCGTGGATATTGATAGCGTCGAGGGCCTGAGGCAAGATATCGAAGACGACCCTATTATCCGAGACTCTATGACAGATCTCGAGATTGTCGTGTACTGCACCATTGGTAGATGTCTAGCCCCGATTTTGGTGGCGGGTCATACCGTGAGACATATGAGCAAAAAAAAGGAGGAGGCGGAGGAGAAGGTGAAAAAGCCTTGATGATCAGCGCCTACATTGAAATTTTTATAAGTCTTAGATGGCTTATAAGAAATGAGTGAGGAGTCTACTAATCAAGTCATAACCAAGAAGAACGAAGGTCGTGTTGCTGCTGGTAAGAGACTTGTGGAATGGAACTGAAAGAACAAGGCCGACTTACAGAAGAACGTAGGCAAAGGTTCTTCACCAGGTGATAAAGAACCTGTCGCAGGTCCTCACAAATCGATGGACAATGTATACGTTTATGGTGTAGGTACGCTGGCCGTGCTTGCGATAGCTGTTGGCGGATGGTACAAGTTTAAAGGCAAAAATGCGGAAAAGCCTACGGCCCACCCTGACCCTCAAAATGGCAAAGCCCGGCCCCATATCGAAATGTTCAAAATGCTATAATATAAATGACTACCAAAGCTCACATGGATAGCAACGTAACCCCGAAAGAGAAGGAGATCCTGGACATGCTGTACGAAACTATCGTAGACCTTAGTTTCACCTTTGCCTATGCCATGGCAGGTAAAAAGTTCCTGGGCATAACAAGACCATCTACCAAGATGAATACCAACGATGTTCTTAAGATGGTGGCATACTTCGCAGCAGGCAGGGCTAGTCGTGAAATGGCCGTCAAGAAAGGGTTACCCGCAAGCATAGTGCCCAAACCGAAATAGACCGCCCGATAAAATTTCTATTTGTCGTAGAGACAAATAGGAATGGAGGAGAGCAAGACATGTTCAAAATGCTCAAAATCTCTCCCATTGAATCATTTTAGAATCAAGCGTAATGGTCGAATTTTAAATCAATGCATCAAATGCCTTGATGCTAACAAGGCTTCAAGGGAACGCTCAAGGTGCCCCCATCAAAAGCGGAGATACAAATGTAAAGACTTTAAAGGAGGTAGTATTTGCCCTCATGAAAGACAACATACGGATGTAAAGAATGTGGTCATCTCACTAATCGACCCGGCAACCGGCCTCTACATGAAAACAAGTAGCTCATGGCTATGCTGCGGGCTCATATTGAGGCCCAGTTTTCTGAGGGTATGACCTGGGAGGACTATGGTTTTCTTCATATTCATCGCAAGGTTCCATATAATTATATGGAAACTGGCAAATATCCGACGCTTGCCGATGTTGCTAGAGTGTTACACCAACATTCAATGGTGGGTCCAGGAATAGACTAAATGGAAAAGACATGTTCGAAGTCCAGACACCTGCGTTCCCTAGACAATTTTAAGATCAGGGGGAATAGTCGAACGAGTTGCATAGGTTGGCGGGATAAAGCGGGGAAGCGGAGTGTCAAAAACAAAGACCGTAATATTGAATATGAAGTAGACCCCATCAGAATAGACAAGGAGATTTAAGGGTCTCAACAAGACAAGTTTTACCTACTTCTCTATACCGTTCACATATGACATTATACACCAGTACGCCGAACTCATCAGAGCATCCTCCGAGTCTGTCAGCCCGGAGAAGATGAAGCTTGCTGATCGATATCGCAAAGTATTACGTTTTCTGGAGGGTAAGATGTAAGTGTTTGATCCCCTACCTCTCGAATATAAGACCTAAAATACCAAGTTCTGCCCTGCCTGCCGGGGGTACCTTATTAGTAACAATGGGGGTGTATGGATCTGTTCCAGCTGCGCCGCCCTGTACCCGAAAATTGATAGCAGGAAATGGGGCTATCAATAAAATGATGTTAGACGTCGTAAGCGATAAAACAAGGCTTGTATAAACGTTCCCCGATACCCACAAAATTGACCGGTAAAATTTGTGTTGGTCACTAAAGGCAAATACAAATCAATACGGACGGGACCAGGAAATGTACGCAATGTAAGCACTATCTCCCCTTGGACCATTTCAGGATCAAAGGGAAGGGTCAATGGACAAAAATGTGTATTAAATGCCTCGACGTTAACAAGGCGTCACGTGAACGTACAAGTTGCCCCCATCAAAGGGAGAGGGCTTTCTGTAAGGAGTGTAAGGGCAGTCAGATTTGCAAACATGAAAGGATAAGATCGCAGTGTAAGGAATGTGGGGGAAGTCAGATTTGCAGAGAGCATTGTAGGGTAGGATCAAAGTGCAAAGAATGCGGAAGTGGAAGCATCTGCATCGAACATGGTAGGATAAGGTCCCAGTTTAAAGACTGCAAAGGTGGAAGCATCTGCGGCGAACATGGTAGGCGAAGATCAGAGTGCAAAGACTGTGGGGCAGAGGTATTTGCGAACATGGTAGGCGAATATCCACCTGTCCAATTCACAATCCTGCTGGACATCTCACCCATGCTGTACGCAGCCGAACCCACAAAGCTGTACAGGGAAGCAAGGAGCTTAGTTCTCAGGAGTATCTAGGTTGCGATATCGCGACGCTGCGGGCCCATATTGACAAGCAGCTTTGCAAGGGAATGACATGGGAAAATTATGGAGAGTGGCATATTGATCACAACGTACCGATTTAATATCAAGAAAATGGCAATGCTCCGTCGCTTGCCGAGGTTGCTATGAGATTACACTATATCAATACTCAAACCATGTGGGCGAGTGAGAATATATCAAACGGCAATCGATATGTCTCAGAATAGGTGTGGCTTGATAATGAAATCTCCAGGCAAGAATAAAATGTTGGATGCTGTAAAAGACTATCACACGGCAATTTTTACAGGCCCGACGTCTTGCGGGAAACGCAACGTGTCTTGGACCTGTTGGAGAATGAATACAGACACCATTTCTACAATATCATCATCCTGTGCCCTACTATACGGTGGAATACGACCTACCTTGAGAGAGCCTCGATCTGGAGGGATAACTATGTGCTCCTTATAGAGCCTAAGGAAGAACTCTTCGAATGGATCCAAAAATCGTCGTCGTTACTAGCAGGTAAGGAGAGTCTCTTCATAGTCGATGACTGTATAGCTGATGAAAGCCTTGATAAGCGGCGACAGTCCCTGCTTGAATTAACTATTTCAGGTAGACATAGAAAGCATAGCCTGTGGCTCTTAACGCAAAGCTACACTGCCCTACCAAAGAACCTCAGGAGGCAGAAAAAAGAGAGGAGTGACATGAGGATGATCGATGAAGAGACGAATTTGATACCCGACTGGGATGATATCAAGGCTGATCTGAAAAAATCCAAACATGCGTGCCTGTATGTGAGGTTGGAGCACCTTAGGACTTGGAAAATTCTCGAGTGACCACGATCTGGCCGGCTTCCTTATATTAGAAAATGTATTCGCAAGTTATGTTCAACGCAGGAGCCATCGAGACCCTAAAAAGATTGCGGAGTCTTATCGAGATAGTTCCACCCTTACACGTTATGAGATAGGCTTGGTTACAAACCAACCCCTAAAACAAGACCAAAATAAGCATGACGCTTTCGTGACATTAGACAATGCATTGGAGATCTTCGTCATTCCAGGAAACCAAAGGCTGTAGGAGTCATCCGATGGCTGGCCAGGGCAGGTGTCCAAAAACTACAAGATATAATAGATGTAATTAAAGAGCATCGCCAGACCATCAAGGATAAGGATAGGGCCCTGGCCTTCCTCGGTGATAAAATTAAGGATAAGGACAACCAACTCGTGGCACTCGGGGATGAAATTTAGGATAGGGATGAACAACTTGATGTTCTTAGACAGAGACATGTCCCGCACCGATAAAAACGATCCTCACGAGCATGGAAAAAAAGGCGGGAATAAGCACTACATGATCCGATGCCAGCGTAAGCAACTCAGCACAAGAATAAGCACGTTAAGGGCGACGTACCCCGAAATTACTGTGAGGAAAACGGAATGCGACAATCCTAACGCTGTACATGCCTGGTGCCGATTCAGGGACGATACCCTGGGAATTGAGAATTATTACCTCAATCACTTCACGGTACCCGACGATGATACGCGTGATCTATTCGAGGGTATGTTTGATATTGAAATGTCGTAAGCGGGGCTAATTTCACCGCTCTTGTGGTAGTAAAATTATAACATCGTATAGCAGAAAGGGTCCCAATAGATGAGGGGTTTATAGCCCCTCATCTATTGACTGGCTTGGCTTTGAGATACGAAGTATTGAAATATCAAAAGATGGAAGACTATGTACAAAAACAACAATTTACAAATGGTTGCAATATTCAGATACCTGTACTGCGATGCTGTATAAAGGCAGGGTCAGTGACTGGTTATTGCCTTACCTGTCTGGAAAATTTTAGGTTTAGAAATGGAGAATGCTATGAAGGCTTTGAGCACCCTACTGATCAAGACCTTTTAAACTGGGTAGCATCAGGGAAAAAAACATGGGCAACATTTCCAAGAACCGAGATCGACGAGGATCTAGATGCCGATATTCAAAGCCTAGGGCTCTATATCGTTGCGGTTAAAAGGAATAAGTATGGTGCAATCTGTTATCAGGTCATCAAGGATAAGGAGTTGAAGCTATCGGATTTGGCTGATATATCAGCAATAGGTGATATCCTTAATTTTCCCATACCAGATAGACGATTGATTGATATTGACCTTGATATTGAACCTGATATTATCAGAGGTATCGTTTATGGGTACCCATTCTATACTGAGCCTCCTTTGCTATATGTAAGAGATCCGAGTAAAGAGTTGGAAGATGAACCTTTAGAGGTACTCCTGAAATTACTCTTTACCACTCTTTAACATCCTCCGGCGGTACCTGAACATCTTCAGGAAGAAGCATCAATTCCTCCGAGACGAAGCTTCTTTCAGGACCTTTCTTTCAATAGTATAAAACACGACTACCTACCACGATCCTATCCAACCTATACATTTTCCTGCTCCAAAAGGCGTCAGTGGCGCGTCTTTTCGAGTCACTGTACTTCTCCCCTGGTTGTAGCAGATAGAGATATAAACCATCCTCCGGTAAGAGTTTTTTTCAGGGTATTTTTGGCTTTTTGCGAGTGGCACCTCATCGAGTTTAATTGCCCTGCTAGGTTTCATACCAATCATGACAGTTTTGGTATTGTTGAGATTTTTTACTATTGTATACATATTTTAACCCAAATGGTACTAGTGTCCTCAGAGACCAACTCCTGCGCATCTTGAGGTTTGAAGAGTCTTTCCGCTAGTACCTTGTTGTACGACTTGACAAAAGCCGTGAACGTATGGTGGTACTTGGTGGTAGCCCTCTTAATCTCCACTCCCTTGCCTTTTAGCATCTCGTTACATCTGACTTGAATTCAGAACCATTGTCACATTGAAAGGTTTTTGGGTATCGTAAAGGTCCAGCCTTGTAAATGTCCTTCAACATATCCGCAACCTCGCTAGCTTTTTTGGTACGCAGGGGTCTCGCCACCTTGTACCTTGAAGCCACGTCAATGCATGTCAATATGTACCTGTAGGTGCTATTATACAGCTTATCATGGGGCATGTATAGTAAATCAAACTGGTGCATTTCCTTGGTTGTTGTAATGGTAAAATGAGGGTAATCGATACGTTTCGGGCCTTTGATATGCCATAGACAGAGCACTTGTCTACTCAACCAGTGAGTGACCTTCTTTTTTGAGAGGCCGCTATCCTTCGCGAGCAACTTGATAGCTTTTCGTCCAGTCCAGAGATGTTCAGGGGTATAGTAAATTTGACCTAATTTTTCCGCCTCTTCTCCAGTAACAATATGTGATGTTTCTGACATGTTTTATTATACATGTCAAAAAACGTCCTTACAAATATTTGTACGCCACAAATCCTAGAAGAGACAAGGAGCCAACAATGAACGTGAGTTCGCCATCTTGTTGTGGTTTTGAGGATGTATAATAATCAGACAATTTCGGGACCTTCTTGTTTGAGGCAATGTAGTACTTATACATATCGTCGTCCAGCTCACGAAGGCTTTTACCGGCTTTTATTTGCAATTCCCTTTGCTTACCAAACCAGTCGATTTTTGCCTGACGGTCCCTCACCCACTGTGCTTGGGCATTCTGGAGTTTCTCCATCGCTTGGTCGTGCCTTTTCCTCTCGGCATTACCGTGTCCTGATAGTTTTGAAAACAAGAAGTTTATGCCGCTGAATGCTAGTGCGTTGATTACTGCACCTGCAACAAGAACAGCGATCGTTGCCATTTATTAATACTCAACACTGTGAAAGCGGCCATCCAGGATATTTAGTTGAGCATCTTAAAGCAGGTACACATAGCACTTGAAATCCCCAGTTCCGTCAGCTTTTTTTGTCATATGCAACGTTATCCCATCACTAAGGCGTTGTAGAGATCTTTCGGAGCCATGTAGGGTATGATCAGGAGATGCTCTAAAATCGATAAACAACGCATATCTTTCATCGAAGAATTTCTCAATTGTCACACTCGAGTCGTGACTACCAAAGAGGTTCACAATCTGTTCCAAATGATCCTTGGGTAACATGGCATGCGAATAGAGGTCATAAGGCTCTCGTTCCACCGTGACGCTGATCTTCTCAATCTTGGGGTTGTAAAAGACCTCATTAAAACCAGAGTAAGCCTTCACTTTTCCAGGTTCTATAAAGAGTAGCAAGACGCCTTTCAAACTCTTTGCAGGGGTATCTATTTGAAGTTTGTAGCTGGTATCAGCCTTTTTCATGGTAACCACCTTGCTTCTTAGGATTCTTTCATAGGGTAAAGCGAGTCTTCCGTTATGGGACATCATGGCACTCGCGAGGCCTTCATGAGTGATCTTGTCGAACTCCAGCTTGATATTAGTGATTTTGTACACAGCACCGGCTGCCTTGGCTGCCGTGCTTCCCGAGGCTGCTGTCCCTGCATCCTTTATAGCGTCACCGTACGACGCGAAGTGGATCACGAACTTAAGCCTGTCATGGAGCCCTGTCTGATAAAACAGCAGGTCTCTGGTCAGTTCAAAAATCTTGCCCAAAGGAATACAAAAAGTGTTGCTATACGCTGCAGCTATGGCTTTTTTCATCAGTCCCGACATGGTCAGTAGCATTGACCTGTAAGGCCCTGATGGTACCATCGTCAGGGTTTATTCCCTCCAAAATGAGGTTGTTGTCACGATCGAATTTGGGTAGCCATAGGTCACGGTAGACTGCTAGGGTGCTGAAATCACTTATATTCTAAACCTTGTTACCATTTAGGGTGATACGTAGATCTCGCACCAGGCTTTTGCTATGTTGCTGACGATGGTGCGTTTCGTATTGGTCCCCGTCAGCACCATTTCAAACAGTAGCTTGAGACTGCCAGGAAAGATGACATCATTCTGCCCCATGTTGGGAATATCAACATAGAGGTCTTCATGTTGATTGATAGTGGATGGTATGTTAGAAATTTTGACACGTTGACGGCGTCCTTTGATACCAAAAAGCTGCTTCGTTTCTGCGCAGGGATCCAAGGTACTTCCAAATGTACTCATTTATTATTATAGAGGATTTTTTAAATAAAGTATGCCGATGAATCCAGTATTTACGCATGAGGATGATTTAGAGGATAAAGCGGGAGGGATGAACAACACGAAGATGACCGAGATCATTCATCAACGCAACAACTCCCTGGAACTCCGGGGTCCTCAACGTCAGGACAACAACAGCAGGGAGGTGCACTTGATAGACTGATGAAAAATAAACTAAAATCAGAGGTAAGAGATTTTTACAAACATTTTATTAATAATAATTGGAATCTGGGACCTTTGGATGAAACCCGGATAGAAATAAATGTAATTAATGGTAACTTCAAACGTGAAGGGGAACAACTTTTTTTTCAGAGATATAAGGGTTACAAAAAAAGTATGGGAGTGGGTTCCTAGCATTAAGTACATTATTAAAAACAGCTGGTTTCACGGCTCAAGACGTGCGAGATATGGGCTTTACTGACTATGTCACTACACCCAACAAAAGGGCACCGATCCAGAAACTTGCGCTAGAGATTGATGATATTGTGAAGAAGGATGAAGAGAATGCTCCCGATGAGATCATCACGATGGAATCGTTAGATAATATCAGGAAAGTTGTACATGATGCAGAAACCCTTACAAAAGAAACTTCATTCACTAAATTCACCGAACGTGAATTAATGGGGCTTGACCTCGAACTTCACACCTATCAGGGTAACATTAAAAGCTTAGAACATAAAATACTTTCGTATGACAGCGAGATTGATAATGCAAAAGCCAGGCTGAAACAACTCAAGGGTGAGAAAGATGGGGCATACGATGGTGAGATTTCTAGCCTTGATAAAAAAATAATAGAAAAGCTTGAGAAGAAAATTAAAGGTATGAAGAATGAAAGGGATGCCTTACAGAAAAAGGTGAAAGAACTCAAGCGTGATATTTACAAAATTGCCGCAGATGCTAAGTCTTTGCTTGAAAAGCTCGAAATCCTCTTCAAAGAGCAGGGTATAACCATAGCAAGTATCGTCTCTGCTATTGGTCTGCTGGTTTCCATCATTGTACTCGCCGTTACAAGACGAAGTGCCGCGGCTGGTGCTGCATGAGGAAGTGCCGCGGCGGGTGCCGGAAAAGGGTTTGTAGAGAAGCAGTTGGAAAGATTAGGGAAATTTTTAAAGTACTTGGCAGGTAAGACAGGTGCTGCATTACCTGGGATTATTGTTACCGTAGTCTCATTCTTTCTCAAAGTGGCGGCAACCATCGTGGAATATGCGGCTAAATATCTGTACATGGCAATTGCGGCTGCCGTTGGGTTTGTTCTGTTCTACGTTGGAAAGACTAAAAAATCATGATTTACTATTTGATCCATATGTACGCAATGTTAAGCCCTACCCCTGTTGTGATCAATGCGGTCTTGGTATCCTCGTGTTGGTTTTGTGGGGGTTGTTCAGGAGTATGTATAGGAGACGTGGCATGCGTATGTGGTGTAGTATGTATAGAAGGTATAGTATGCTTAGGAGTATGTATATGAGGTGTGGCATGCTTAGGAGGTGTAGATGGTATAGCCTGTATAGTATGATCAGGAGTATGTATAGGAGGCGCGGCATGCTTAGGAGGTGTGGTAGGTTTTGGTAGTGTAGTATGCTTTATAGGTGTAGTATGCCTAGGTGGTGGTTTGATAGCCCTCTCTGTATGCTTAACAATAGGCTTGTTATTCACGTCAACCTGGACACCAACGCTTACATTGACAGGTGCGATCAAAATGTTGTTGTTATACCCTGCAATTTTACCGATACGCAAGTTCATATCAGAAGGTAGCATGTACACGCTGTGCATAACCGCAAAATTGACTGGGGTTTGGGCATATTTCAACACCTTCTGGAATTGTGTGATGCCATGTCCTACATTCTCTTCCCTCCTCACCATGGCTTCAAATTTTTGCAACAAAATCTGCCTTGCCGTGTAGTTGTCGGCACCAGACCCGATTAAAGATGCCTTGCCTCCTGCTTGTGAGCCAAGTAACAAGACCAAATGCTCTCGCTTAGCTTTGTCAGGCCTTCCGACGTCAGATCCTGACTTGCTGGTAGGATGAACTTTGCCCAATCCCCATCAACCTGAGGCCATGATCTACCATTAGTAAGTGATGACATGAGCCTTGAATTTGTACAGGCTATTGGGATCTGCACCGTATTCCCTACATATCTGCGCATACCCAGATGTTGAGTAGGGATTTTTGTACTGAGAAAAAACCGTCATCATACGGCATGGGTACCTTAATCCTGGTAAGGATGCGACGCATGTGATAGTAGACATGGAATTTAAAGATCGAGTTGACAAGGGGTAGGGAGCCTGTCAGGTGCTTAGCGGAGATGCCTAATGCCGTGGTTGCGCAGTGGGTAGCGAAATTAACCTGGATATTCCAGTAGTCCAGGGCCTGTCCTGTCCAACCCACCCTGACAAGGTCATTTAGCAGGTTGGTGGGGATTTTTATGGAATATTTTGTAAACTCGGGGAATACTACGGAGATATGCGACTCCGTCGATACATACAGATCCTGATGCTCAAGGTTTGTAACACCAAGTTGCCATTCTCCCCTGTTGGATTTGTACTTTGCCTTGGGGTTGTACGAATACATGTTCATCTTTGTTTTAAAAGAAAGAATGAAACAAGTCTACGTTACTGACATTGACAAACCTACAATATTTTGAAGACTACCTGGGACAGGATACGAGGATAGCTCCAAAATCGGTAAGTATTCAACCCGTGTGGCCATTGGCGGCCATTGTGAATAGTCAAGCATAAAATCAAACTGTTTGTCTTGAAAAATGGACTCTGCAGGCTCCGTGTCAGTGACGGGTACTCGGTGGTGAATAACAGACCCCTGCAAGAGCTCCTGGGCCTACCCTACGATCCCGCGAAAAAGTACTATATGAAGGGTGATTATGATGCATACTATGTTTGTCCCCAGTTGAATGAAGACGACTGCCTGCTGGATGGTAAAAAGTCTAAAATTCTGGCTTTACTCCCCACCAACGAGCTAAACGCTTGGGGGGATATGCTGACCTGGAGTTTTGATACTCCGATCTACCTACCCCTGAAAGGTTCCACAGGTCGCCTCGAGTTTATGCTTACAGACGAATATCATCACGAGAAAAACGTTTCGTTCGCTGGATCAACGATGCACCTACTGATAGAATAAATGAGCGATACCCGAATTTACCGAGTGCATCTGCACAAGGCTCCGACATGCCGGAGGAAAGCCAGGTCTATAGGCTCAAAAAATTTAGGAAATAGAACAGTATCTGCAAGATGAGATAAAGAAGCGGGACAGGCTTGCCAAGAAGTTCAAAATGCATGGCACGTGGGTACGCTTCTGTGATCATGGGCTGTTGAGTATTAGCATCATTACCTCGGGCGTTGGGATCGGGGCGTTAGCCACAGGTTTGGGGGCCCTCTCTGTATCGCCATGGGCGGTATCACGATCGCCGTGGGAATCGGGCAAGCCGGTCTCCGGAACGTTTCGAAAAAGCTTGGGGTTCAAAGTAAAAAACATGAGGGTATAAGACTACTCGCAGAATCAAAGCTGAATTCCATCGTTGATCTTATCTCGAATGCTGTTGGAAATGGAGTGATTGACGAGTACGAGTTTAATCTGATCAAGCAAGAGAAGCAAAAGTATATGCCATTGGAACAACGGAGCGGTTTAACCGTATTTTTGACTCCATCAATGCGCTGGAGCGTGCTCGGCTAGTTGCTAAGGAAAGACAAGAGGGAAAAGATGAGACCTTAAAAAAACTTCAGTCTGTACAGTATGCAAGCGCTACATAGAGCCCCCACCTGTTTACAGCCTTTAATTTTATATATTTTATAGGTCTTGTGTGGCCTATAAAATATATGGTTTTTTATTCCTCGCTCAGCAGCCATTCTTTTTTGAAGTCCTTATATCGACATTCCACAACATGTACCTAAGGGTAGTAGTTTTTACCTTGCATATAGATAGATGAAATAGCTAGGATAACACTGGCTTGGCATGGCTCATCATAGGGTACTGGCATACCGTGGAATTTAGTCGTAATCGCGTCCTTGTAGTATTTAAGCTTGGCGTTCACGTAACGGTCTTTGTTCACAGGTTCCGTCGTCAAATGCTCAGATATCAACTCCTCGATCTTGGACCAGATTTGACGTTACTTCGCAACCCAATTAGGGTACTCTTCGAAATCAAGACTCATCGCCGGTACAGCACCGGCATTGTCCTGGGTGACTCGATGTGGGGACCAGATTTTTGGTGTTTTTACCCTCAAAGCAACCACTAGGTCTCGCGTATGGTAGCCTACTATGTACCGATTATTCTTACCTCCATTGGCAGGAATGCGATCTAACACTGTTAGATAGTCCACATTGATATCGTTGATGTCAGTAAAGGTAGCAGCAAAACTATAGAAGATCTTAGGGTTGACAATTTCTTCTTCAAATTTCAGCATCTTCTTTATTGAATTTCAAACTACTTCAGAGAATTGCTTCCCGTTGTACACACACAACTACCCCCGTTATAGGTGATGTATTCCTGATAGCAGTACCAGCACAATATTTTAGCTTTTACCACATACCTTCATCCACAGGTACACCTGTCATATGCATCCAACATACGTTCCCATTTCTTACATTGTTTCATTTATTTACAGTTATAAAAATCATCCTCTAGGTCCTAGAGATTAGAAAATGTATGTTCTGACACAATCGCGTGCGCGTACAACAGTGACGTCACAGCAAGTCAACGACAATCCCTAATAGTCACCGCAAGTCACGGCACAGTCCCTATTAATGCAGCACCATCCGATACCATCCCATATTAATCTACATAAGACCTAGTATTCACCATTGATGACGTCACAACAAGGTAGAATAGGAGGTCCAACATTTTCTAGCACAATTCCCTAAAAATCAACGCACACATCTCAGGGAATTTCCCCTTACACATTTACTGTATGATAGGGAATTAGTGTTAGTTTTGACCAGAATGAAATCCTCTGAAAATGTAAAACTTCTATATAATAAAGAGAATGAAGACACATACTATAAATTGAATCAGGGAAGTCGAAAAGAATCCGTTGATGTTCGGGTATATGCCGGATCAATTCAAAACGCAAGACATGTGCAACGAAGCTGTTGGGGAGTATCCCGACATGCTCAGGTATGTGCCGGATCAATTCAAGACGCAAGGTATGTGCAGCAAGGCCGTTGAAGGATATGCCCCAATGCTCGAATATGTATCGGATCAATTCAAGACGCAAGGTATGTGCAGCAAGGCCGTTGAAGGATATGCCCCGATGCTCGAATATGTACCGGATCAATTCAAGACGCAAGGTATGTGCAGCAAGGCCGTTGAAAATCATCCCTGGATGCTTAGGTATGTGCCCGACTGGTTTGTCACCCGGGACATATGGGATATGGTTGTTGAGGAGGAGCTCGAACTACTCGAGGCCTACTATTACAGGAAGATAGGAAAGGCCGGAATTAAGGAGGATCTTCTTCTATTAGCCTGGCATCCTGATAGGATCATCGATTGGTGCTTTTCGGAGGATAAAAAGGCAGGTCTCAAAAAGTTGTGGGGGTTGTCCTGATACGTTAGCTTACAGCAATTTTTGCAAGATAATGCTACTAATAAATGTGCAATGTAAGGATTTGTCCCTCATCCTACCCTCCTCCCTACCCTTGGCAACTAGTTGGGCTCTCTTCTGTTCGTTGATAGCATTCACGATCCCATTAAATCTCTGCCGCATTTGTTCCTTGAGCAACATATACCTCTCCTTTTCACGGCTAATTAGGCTATACTCATGGTCGCTGATAACGCCATTTTCCATTGCCTTGCTTATTAGGTCAGCGATGGAGTTTAATTTGGCCTGAGCAAGCAGTCTTATCCCCTCATGTTTTTTGGACTTAACACGCAACCGTTTAGAGGCGTTCCGGAGACCGGCTTGTCCTATGCCAGCGGCAATCGCGAGTCCCCCCATGGAACAAGCCAGTGGGACCCCATACCCGAGGCCATAGCTCCTATCCCAAGCCCCGACGTGATAACACTCACGCCAAGCAATCCATGGTCGCACATCCTGACCAACGTGTTGTGCATCTTGAATTTTTTCGCCAATCTATTCCGCTCCTTTATTTCATCCCGGAGATATTGTTCTATTTCCTCTATTTTTTTTAATCTGAAAATTTGTCCCTCATCCTGATCAGAGCCTTGTGCAGGTGCACTCCGCAAACTCGAATAAAGTTTGCTGATATCACTCATCTTTATTCTATCAGCAAATGCATTGTGATGTCAAAAAACGTGACGTTTTATTTATGATGGTAAATGTCCGTCAGTATGAACAGTGGACCCCTTTAAGGGAAGGTATACAGGACTGTCAAAGGTCCAGGTTAACAAATCTCCCCAGGCGTTTAACTCCCGGGTAGGAAGCAAGGCCAGAATTTTAGACTTTTTGCCATTTAAAAGGCAGTCGTCTTCATCCAATTGTGGACAAATAAGTCTTAATTTTTGATATATATCGATTCTATATATGGTGTCGTTGTCACCTTTTGTATAATATCTTTTTGCGGGGTCATAGGTTAATCCTAAAAACTCTTGCAATTGTCTACCGATCACCACCGTATACCCGTCACCGACACGGAGTCTACAGTATGCATTTTTTAAAACAAATAGTGATATCGTTCCCTCTGCCTGGCTGTTGACAATAGCCGTGATATCCTCTATTTTATACAGGCCATTTATAATTTCAACTCGAGTCACCCTCTGGTCAGGTGCAACTTTACGTATAGTGATATCGTTGTTGCTATATAGGTTCAGCCATCCAGGCCTAATAGATATCGATTTCAAGGCTATACGTGTGTCCTGCCCCATGCAGTCTTCGAATATATTAGGTTTATCAATATCGTTGATGTACAGTTTCATCTCTTTTCGTCTAACAAGAAAAGGAATGAACATATACAAATACAACCACTCTGCAAAGTATAAAAGTAACAGGGTGAATGGCCACTTAGTGTTACAAATTTGGAGAATT